>NW_028261381.1:20691954-20864454 GCF_051295495.1 Thamnophis sirtalis | reverse complement strand
ATATGAATGGGTTTGCTCACTTCTTTGCTTCTTGTTGCTATCTTCACCTATGGCCTCCACATGATCATGAGCCTCAAGACTATGGTTCAATGGGCATTCTAACCACTGCGCTCATTTCAATGGGTTTATTCTAGGTATGACTTAAAAAGGCACATTGTGCTCTTAAGCTTGTATTCATTCACATGACAGCTTGATTCTCAACCAGCTTAAGAAAATCATTTCTGAACTGAGATACTTTGACAGCAAGGTATTGTACTAGGTGCTCTTCCTGAACAGCAGGCGACTTTGTTTTCCAGTTGGACATTTCCCTGGATTCCCATTATTCTGCTGCATGAAAGTCATGGTCAATCCCCTCCCTTCCCTCTCCCTCTCCCCCTCCCCCCTCCCTTCCCCCCTCTTTCACACACACACACACACACATACACAATATGTATTATCTGTGTGTACACACCCAAAGTTTACATACTTCTGTATACAAAGTTCAAAGCTTTGAAATAAAATTCCCTTTCTTATTCTTACTTTCTAATAACTCCTAGATTGTTAAGGATATCGTTGCTGTATGTCTAGCCTTGCTGGCTTGATATTCAGGAAAAACGTTGTTGTTTTCTTAATTACTATTTTTCTTTCTTTGAACGACGTAGTTTTCCATGTTTTTGTTTGTTTAATATATCCAGCAGTTTACCTTTTAAACATGTCTGAAGTCACCTTTCTTTCAAGTGACTGGATGAGTGATGAAATAATGCACCACTAGAATTATTTTAACCCAGTAGAAACTAAATAGCCCAGGGAAAGAACAATAGAATAATTTTTAAAGGTTAGGCTGCATTTTAAACCACCCAACTACTTGTATTTTAACTAAGATATTATTGCAGGTGTATTGTTAAAGGTAACTCTAAAAGTCATTGCACAACACAGCAAGCATTGATATAGTTAAGGAGGCATTCCTGCCCCTGCAAAGCCAATCACATTTCAGAAGTTGGTTTTAAAAAGGTAATATGCTGCAGGCAAAATCAAGAGCTGGGGTGAAGGCAACAGAAACAGGAAAACAGTGTCTTGAGGACATTTAATGGTGGGTGGGAAGTGAGTAATGGGTGATATTGCCTATTTCTGCCATCCCCAAAAAATGTAGCTGGTTATGGGACAATAGGCAGTGCAGATAAGCCCTAAACCTGGATCTAATCTATTACAGTATTTGTAACATTGCATTGACTATTTAGCAAAGAAAAACCTATGCTAAAGGTAATAATTGCATCTAGTCCTAGTCATGCATAGAATAAACACATTAAAATTGATGGAATAAGGGAGTCATGATTAACTTACAAACCATTCATTTCACAAATTTTGCTTCTAGCATGATTAAGTTTGGATCTAATCCATCATTTTTAATATGGCTTTTCTCGGCTCAATAAGCCAAATACTAAATGTGCACTAAAATTCCACTTCATTTTCACTTCAAGTTGTACTCAGCGTTCTGCATTTATTTGATACAGTTTTGTTTTGTTTTTTTGTTTTTGTTTTATGAGCCCCATCCCAAAGGTGGGACACAAACAAAAGCCCATTGAGCTATTCCATCGCAGAATCAGAAGAGGAGCCCATGCAAAGATATTGGAGCCATTTGTTCAAGCAATTTTCTAAAACCCAGTACCGTGTTTTCCCGAAAATAAGACAGGGTCTTCTTTTCTTTGGACCCCCGAAATAAGCACTTGGGCTTATTTTTGGGGAGATCTTATTATTTTTGAGGTGCAGGAGGTGGCAAGCATGGTCACCTCATGGCTGCTGCTGTGTTGCAATATTTTCGGGGAGGGCTTATTTTCAGGGGAGGGCTTATTTTAGTGCATGCTCCCAAAAGCCCGATTGGGTTAGGGTTAGGGTTAGGGTTAGGGTTAGGGTTAGGGTTAGGGTTAGGGTTAGGGTTAGGGTTAGGGTTAGGGTTAGGGTTAGGGTTAGGGTTAGGGTTAGGGTTAGGGTTAGGGATAGGGATAGGGATAGGGATAGGGATAGCCCTAGGGCTAGGGCTAGGGTTAGGGTTAGGGTTAGGGCTAGGGCTAGGGCTAGGGCTAGGGCTAGGGCTAGGGCTAGGGCTAGGGCTAGGGCTAGGGCTAGGGTTAGGGAAACAGGGTAGCCGTGAATGCCTATTCAGAAGACATCTAAGATGCAGAATGTATGATTGTACATGCCAATTGTAAATCCAAAGAAAATTTAGGACCTCCTCCCATTTTGAACATGGAGAGAGTTGAGAAGCTCTCTAGAAAATAATATTTTGATGGAAGTTTTCTGCTCATATGAACTTGCTTTGACTTTGGAGAGAGTGGCTGAAAAGAATATTATTTCAATAAAACAAAGCAATGCTAAATGAATAAAGATGAAGCCAGACAGAACTGAATCCTAACAGACTTGTATTTAATTTTCTACGTATTTTCATCTTTCTGAACACTGTTAATAAAGCAGATATGAAAACCAATTTTTATAATAATGTGATTTTTTTCACAATAATGCAATTTTCACAATTTCTTTATCAGTCTTGGATATTATTCATTGTTTGAAAGCACTGCTGACTATAGAATTCCTAGTTCTCCCAAATCAAGACAGTTCTTAATATATGTTTTATTTCATCATCTGCCTCACCTCTGAACTCCTATGTGAACATTTCCAGGAAATTAATCACCAGAGATGTTGGCATTAGAGTAAATCTTATTAGAAAGCTCTTATAGAGATTTGGAATATGTAAGTAATAAAATCTGATAAACATTTGATATGAAGTTCACAGTAATATTCCATGAAGGGAAAGAATGCTTATTCTTAGAGGGACAATAATGCTCAAAGTTCTTTCCTTAATTTTAATCTTGTCCATGAAAGGCTACACAATACCCCATCTGAAAACTTTGAATATATAGACTATTTCTGATCTCTCTGTAGATGAGAGATCTACAGATCTACTTCTCGTGATAGGAGGATCAACTTCCAGAATCCCCCAGCCATCATGGTGTTTGTTGAGAATTCTGGGAGTTTGAAATTTACACATCTGGAAGTTATCCAGTTTAGGAAAAGTTGCAAAGGACCCATCTCTCTAAATTCTATACCATCTATCTGACCATTTTCTCTTAAAAACCTCTGTTTTAAAGAATGTAATCATTCCAGAATACCCTAATCTGGATTGAGGTTACCACTGTACGCACTAGCACATAATGACATTGGCATTACTATCATACAAAGACTAAAAAACATGATGTAGCATACACCCCCTTAAATTAGGGATGACCCAACATCTGGTATTGATGAATGATCTGTGAGTGCAGTCCCATTGCCAAGAGCAGCATTTGCTCATCATCTCCTGCCATTCCTATCCCAAACCCTTAAAGCTCATTGTTCTTTGCTTTTTTTCCCTATGAAAACAATATGATGTTGTTGTGCAGGAAAATTGGATATTCATGGGCTGTAATGGACAGTAAGAATAGCCCCGAGAAACAAGAGAAAGAGACACAATCCAGGCAAAGGTCAGATAAAAGAAATCTGAGCCCAGGGCAGAAATGTAATTTGAGGAAACATCTCAGACATCAACCTCCCATGTTCTCCTGAAGATAAATGGTGGGGAGGGAGGAAGAGCACATTCAGATTTGCAAGATTCTGTTACTTATAATAACAAAGTAGTATTACCATTCATAACTCTGCCATCCTAGTCTGGTCTATTTTAAAGGGCTGACACATGGCAATGAGAAATGCTATAGGCATTAAGGCTGTAAAGCAAAATGCCATCACCTAATATTGTGTTTATTTGCAAACATGTTTCTGACCCAACAAAAAGTCAGAAATGATGGGTGGTTGTAACTCAATACTTTGTTTGGAAATTCACTTCTAGTCTTGAAAAAAAAAGTCAGACTGAGCTGGGGATGATAAAATCATGTTGAGGCACAGAAGAAAGCAAGAAATGAAATGTATTTTTTTGTGATTCAGTATATCCCCTATTGGGACGTGGTGGCTCAGTGGCCAAAACAAAAGTTGTCGATCAGAAGATTGGCAGTTCAGCTGTTCCAATCACTAGTGCCCCATAATGGAGTGAGCTCCCATTACTTGTCCCAGCTTCTGCCAACCTAGCAGTTTGAAAGCAAGTAAAAATGCAAGTAGAAAAATAGGAACCACCTTTGGTGGAAAGGTAACAATGCTCCATGAGCCTTCGGCTTTTAGTTATGCTGGCCACATGACCACAGAGACATCTTTGGACATCGCTGGCTCTTTGGCTTTGAAATGGAGATGAGCATCGTCCCCTAGAGCTGGAAACAACCAGCATGCATGTGTGGGGAAACCTTTACCTTTACCTATATCCCCTATTACAAGCATGTGTGTGTGTGTGTGTGTGTGTGTGTGTGTGTGTGTGTGTGTGTGTATAGTCACAACCCCTGGTAAGCCCCAATTATGGGAGGAAGCTAACTGCTTCCATCATCTGTCAATCGGCTCGCCACAAGTCCCTTTATTTATCAGCACAAATTATATATATATATATATATATATATAAATCATCACTAAATAGCACCAAAGAGTTAAAAGAGATTTCCATATTTCTTTGCTGTCATCTGGTGGCCATTTGGACTTTGCAGGCCAATGAACAGATGGTCTAAACAGAACCCAATATCCAACCTGTAATTTACACCCTAAAGTGGCATTTAAATTTTCTAAGCAATGTATCCCACATATTCCCCTCCTACTCTTTCAAGAATGCCATAACTACCAAAACCAATCACCATGTTGGTCAGGATTTAGGAAGTCTCCATGTGTCACTTAAGAAGCACTGGATGCTTTTGATTCATCCTTTTACATTTCTGGAGCTGGTTCTCCATTATTTCTTCTTTTCCTTGATGCTTGGAGCAACTTAGCACAAGAAAGGCACTCCGTTCCATAATTGTCTCAACCAGGCAATTATATAAGCATCTTGATCCAATTGCTGGCTCAGTCAAAGAAGCCGCTTTGCTATTTCTTGCTTCAAAGAAAAAGACTTGGGATTATTGACTGGAGTGAAGAACTCCATGGGTTTCTAAAACATTCCTGCAATATTGATGAATAGTTAGACTGCCCTTGTATTAATCAAGATAAAATTGAAAATGATTATCTGCAAATTATTTCATACTAATATTGGCAAGTGTGCTACATATATAACCTCACTGAAACAAAGGACAAATGAGTTTGGGGGTGGGGTTTCTTGCTTTTTTTTGGAGTTAACTTTAGTAACTCAGAAGAGAGATCTATAATTCAAAGTCTTTGAAAAGTGAGTCTTTCACCTATATAGGCAAAAGGGCCATTGAGATGACTCCTCCAGTCAAGGCAAAGAAAACCCAAAGACTTCTACAAAAGTGGAGTGAGTGGATAATTAAAGATATCCCAAATTCCTGCTTCCAGAAGAAATAAAAACTACCCGCCAAACATAAATTTATTTAAAGCATAAACTGCATATTAAATTGATAATAGCTGTGTTTCTTTCATAAGGAGGAGTATCTTTATGTATTTTGATAGTCTTTTTGTTTGATGAAGGCATAAAATTATACAGTATCCTTAATTAAAACTGCAGGGTAAGAATGAAAAGTGTGTGTGAGAGGAGGGAGGGAGGGAGGGAGGGAGGGAGGGAGGGAGGGAGAGAGAGAGAGAGAGAGAGAGAGAGAGAGAGAGAGAGAGAGAGAGAGAACATATCATATAAATAGCTAAACCTGTAAGACAATTGTGCAGTTAGTTAGGATATAGTAGGATCTTTGTTTTGCTGTTTATTTTCTGATCACCAGGTAGCGGTTGCATTAAACCCTCAAATTATAACCAGATCACAATTCTCAATGGGTCTGACTGAAAATCAATCTTTAAAAATGAAAAAAGAATTCTATTCTTTAGCCAAACTATCTGTACAACTGCCAATGTCTTTCCTCCACATTCAGTATATATAAAATACAGTTTACATGCTACTGGGTTGAATCAAAAACTTGTGCCATGATAGTTTTTAAAATGAATATATCACAAAACTCGGCTGTTTCTGCTATGAAAGGCTAATGTAGTTAGTCCTCTCTGGGAATTATAATTTGGATTGCTATTTTTTTGTTTTTTGTATTTATGTTCTTTGCAGAGCCTGGGAAACCCAGAATTATTCATGAATGTGAGGCTATCCCTGCCTGCTTTCAGACTTGCATTTGCAGCCCTCTTGAAGCGGGTGGTAGAGAGAGCTACGTCTTGCCCTTCCCTTTAATCCCACCGCTGTTTGAGGCTTTCAGAGACTTTTCTCAGCCTTGAAGAAATATGCCTCCTATAATCTCAGCAATGTCAGTTCAGTCTGCATTTAATTCCATCCTCTTTCACGGAAAGCATCCCTAATTACATTTCCGATAAGGATTACGTTTTTAATCCCCAACAAAGACACAGAATACCTTCAATGACAGATGGGTTGGGCTGTACATTTCTCTTCAAAAATGACATTTATCTGAATGTAACAATACTTCAAGAGCAACTTGGCCCAGGCTCCATATTCATTTGACAGCCGGAAGGGAAACATTTTTGGCAGAGGAGAACTATTTCACAAAAAAAGGACTTTGGTTCTGAAGTTGCTCTTGTTTCACCTTCTTCCTAACATTCATCATCCCCCCCCCCTTTTCCAACTACACTTGTGATCTCACATGTTTGAAGATTGTGATCCAACCCAGTGGTGGGATTCAAAAAGATTTACGACTGGTTCTGTGGCCGTGGCTTGGTGGGCGTGGCATGGCATGGCTTGGTGGGCGTGGCAGAGGAAGGATACTGTAAAATCTCCATTTCCTCCCCACTCCAGGGGAAGATTACTGCAAAATCCACATTTCCTCCCAATCAGCTGGTACTTGGGAGGCAGAGAATAGATGGGGGCGGAGCCAGTCAGAGGTGGTATTTACCGGTTCTCCCAACTACTCAAAATTTCTGCTACCGGTTCTCCAGAACTGGTCAGAACCTGCTGAATATCACCTCTGGTCCAACTCTGTCACTTCTGTATTCCAACCTTGAAAAATAAAGATGGACCCATATGACACCTTCACAGAGGTGGTATTCAGCACATTCTGACAAATTCTGGAGAACTGGTCAGAATCCTTCCCCATGGGGTGGGGAGGGAATGGAGATTTTACAGTATCCTTCCCCTGCCACGCCTACCAAGCCATACCCACCAAGCCACGCCCATAGAACCAGTAGTAAAAAAATTTGAATCCCACCACTGACCTTCACATATGGTATCGCCTCTGTTTCAGAATCAGAGAGATATCTCTGTGCTCCCAGGACATCATCCCTGTTTGGCAGCTAAGCCAATGTATTTACATTACTTGGCTTCACTAGGAATCATTGAAATAGTTGCCAAGCTAGTTTACTTTCAGAAATAATTTTGGCTCTCAGAGGGAACTATGTTATCCAACTGTCTCCCCATTTGTGGGAACCCTTGCCCCATCCTTCTTACAGTTTATGGACTGTTACCATGCTAGGAACTCTCAAAGTTGGATTCTGGTTGGAGACGGGAAGTTGAGGGGCAAGGCCTTGTGCAGTTATTGGGAGTGAGTTTGATTCTGTGACTCCTAAGGAAAATAGAAAACGGTTCTCCAGTTACTCAGCTTGCTAGATCCAGATTCTTCCTTGGATTATGAAAATCACTCAATTGGCCTGTGGTTGGGTCCACTTAGTGGTGTCAGCTTCTTTGAATCAGGGAGTAGGTCCCTTAGCCTTGGACAAGGTCTCCTTAAAAAGTCATTTCTGGACCCAGTAGTGCTGGACTGTTACCATCAGGGGTGGGTTTCAACCGGTTCGTGGCGGTCCCTGCAAACCGGTTGGTCGGCGAACCTGGAAGTAAGTAACTTCCGGGAACGGCGAAGGGCACACCCACCCGCCCGCGCTCCTTACCCGGTTTTGACGAGTTCTGCGCTTCCACGCATGCGCAGGACGCATACAGCGCCTGCGTGATCCTCCAGGAGCAGCTGGAGCATCGCACAGACACTAGTACGCATGCGTACACCGCGCGCGTGCATGAGGACACCGCCGGCCCCGTTCCAACCGAACCGGTTGGAACGGGGCGAGAAACCCACCCCTGGTTACCATCCAATCTCAAATTGATTATCACCTTTACAGGCTTTCATGGGCTAGGGCAGCGATGGCGAACCTTTTTTGGCTCGCGTGCCATAAGTGGGTAGAGAGCAGGGGGGTCGTGCGCAGGCGTGCCGCACCCATAATGCAATGAATAACCACCCCAGTGTGCATGCAGACATGAGAGGCGCAATCCCCCATTTATGGCATGCTTTTTTCGCACTCCCCAGGCTCCAGAGGCTTTATAGGTGCCTGGAGAGGGCAAAAACAACCTCCTCAGTCACTTCCAGATTGCTCGTAGGGCCGATTTAGTAGCATTCAGGAGCCCTCAGGAAGCTTCCCTGAAGGCTCCGGAGGACAAAAAATGACTGTTTTTCATCCTCCGGAGTGTTCAGGGAAGCCTCCGGAAGGCCCCTGAAGGCTCCAGAGGGCTAAAATCAGCCCTACGAGCAACCCAGAAGTCCGTTCCCGAACCTCCGGTTTGCCCTTAGGACCGTTTTTTTTTAAGCTACGGAGGCTTCAGGGAAGCTCCTGAAGCTCTGGAGGGCCTCCGGGAGGGCTGGGGAGGCTGTTTTCACCCTACCCAGGCTCCTATAAAGCCTCTGGAGCCTGGGGAGGGCACAAAAAGGCTTTAAAAAAGGCTGAACTCTGCTGGCCAGCTGACAGGGCAACGCCTTGCGTGCCCTGATAAATGGCTCCACGTGCCACCTGTGGCATGCATGCCATAGGTTCACCATCCCGGGGCTAGGGCCTAGCTATATGAGGAACTGCTTGTTTCTTCTTCATGAGCATGTGCGCCTTCTGCACATATGCTTTGCTCATGCGTGTGGCTTGCTTGCACGCATGCGTGTGACATCAAAAACATGGCTAAATAGGATGGCATAGAACCGGGGCATGTGGGTGTGGCCACCCACAGGTCATCACTACCGGTTCACCCAAACCAGTCTGAACCAGCTGAATACGGTTCCACCACAAAACCGCGGACGACAAAATCGCGCTCGACGAAAGCCCGTACGTGACGTCATCACAGAGCGACGAAAACATCACGCTGTGATTGTAAAATTTAAAATTAAAGCGAAAACCTTACCCTAACCCCCCCAAACCTAACCCTAAACCTAACCCTAAACCTAACCCTTAACCTAACCCTAAACCTAACCCTAAACCTAACCCTTAACCTAACGCTAAACCTAACGCTAACCCTTAACCTAACGCTAAACCTAATCCTAACGCTTAACGTAACCCTAAACCTACCCCTAACCCTTAACCTAACCCTAACCCTAAACCTAAACTTAACCCTAAGCCTTACCTTTATGTGAATCGGCTTGCTTTAATTTTATTTTAATTTTAATTTAATTTATTTTTTAATTTTTTTCGTCACGCTGCTGATGACGTCAGGTATGCGCTGTCATTGAGCGCGCTTTTGTCGGCCGCGGTTTTGACGGGTCACGGCTGAATACCACCCCTGCTTATGGTTCTAGCCAAGGCTGCCTTTTACACAAGTGGACATGGAATGATTTCCTGCACATTTTTGCCTTATGCAGTAGCAAGATAAAACTTTTTATTGGAATTACCAACAGTAATCCCTCTCTGCCCCAAGTGAATGCTACTTCATCCTGGGATTGCAATATTGCTCAGACTGTCATATTCGCAGTTGCCATAGCAATATCACTTTAAATGTTTGTAAGGTCACAAAAAGAAGCACCAACCCTCTTATTCCTGGAATAACTAATGCCATTCTGTTATGTGCTTGATGTAAATAGTCTCAGGTGACATTCAACTGTACATGTAGTCAATTACAACTGCTCAAAGGAAATGATTTGTTGTAACAGCCACTGTTCAACCTCTGTGACATCAATGTTTCTATGGAAACAGTTACCTATTGCACGGTGTAGAATTGAGTATTGATCAAACGCAGGCCAGCACTATTTCAAAAGGCTCACTACCTATCCATGTGGCAATTTATGATAGGAACTCATAATATCACTGCATATTTCAAGCCCCAAGGAACTAATTTAGCAGACACTTACAGGAGAATATTAGAAGTCAATAATGAAAGCCTAATTAGGTACTCCGGACAATTGTTCTGTTTTTTTGTCTGTCCCTTGAACACTTTTATTAATTTCAATAATAAAAAAATAATTAATAAATAAAAGAAATCTATTGGTACACCAAGTTGTGATGGGAGTCCCCAGAACAATTTCTAAAGGGTAACTTGATATTTGGAAATATTGAATGTATCAGCTCTGAACACCCTAATTTTACAACAAACTACCTTGCTTGGAACTACTTATATTCTTACAGGCTATTCTAATAATTTTTCAGGTCCTTGGTTAAGACTTGAATTATTAAGTTTCCACCAGACTGGGAATCTAATTGTAGATTACCCATGCATAATAATAAATGCCTTTAAAAGGCTATGTTCATTTTCTATTTTAAACTTTATTTTTCATTGTTAATATCTCTATCCCTAACATTATTCAGCTAAATTAGCCAAGCTCGGGAATAAATAACTATTGATCAAGAAATAAATCTGTTATGCCCAAGTTCCATTACCACACCTACAGATTTCCATTTCCACACCTACAGCCCCAGCAGATAAGCTACATGATACCAATATAAAGAATAATGCAAGGCTGTTTTTACACCCAAGAGTAGTGAACAACATTGCAAGTTTTCCAGTGGCTTTTAGAGAGTGATAGTATAAGATGACGGGCACTATGTAATGACTGAAGCTGGAAAGCAGGTTAGTGGGGTGGGGAGGGAATGGGGATTCTGCAGTATCCTTCTCCTGCCACACCCACAAAGCCATGCCACTTCCACAAAGCCACACCCACAGAAACGGTAGTAAAAAAATTGAATCCCACTACTACTTCACCTCTTTTGAATGTTTGGCAATAGACATTATATTTTCTATTCTCAACCAGGAATAAAGAGGATGGAAGATAGGACTCATCAGTGGTGGGTAACCATAAAGGGGATATATTTTGGGAATGATAGGAAAGAAGATGCTTCTTTTTCCCTTTGTGGTGAAGGTCCAAGTGGGAGAATGCTAGGAGAGTTCCCATTTATGGGACAAGAGAAGCACAAAGAAAAGTCCCATTGGAAGGGAAAGTATTTTCTATGTATTACTACAGCTCTCTGAAGAGGGGAAAAAAGTAATATTTACCAAAAGCTATTTATGTATTCATAAATGTCTGGTATGATAAGCAGTTTAATCCCATCACTTGTGGGAAACTGGTTTTCACTAGAGAGGCATAAGATAAGACTGGGAAGATCTCTAGTGATTAGAAATGAACACTGGAAATTCAATTGCTTCTTCAACAAAAGACACACTGCAGCCTTTTAAATAAAAATATAATGTTTACTAGCCAACTGTCCTTGCCCGGTTATCCAAAAAGAAACTACAGCCAAAATTATTTTCTAGTTTTGTTGCAAACCTATGCTAAATATAATCCCTTACACAGTACAAAATACAATTTGCAGTACACGTGGTTATAATGGTCTGTTAAATTATACCCTGTCCTGAGCAATGTTATATAAACTTCTGAACACAGTTAATATTAACAAGACAGTGGAGGAGATAAATTGGAATGTAAACAAAGATTCTGACAAGGTGGGCCCCAAGTCAGATATTAACTCATGAAGAAGAGTTTACATGACAAGAGAGTCATTTTGGTAGAATGGTGAAGGTGCTGTCTTAGAAACCAGGAGACAGTGAGTTCTAGTCCAGCTTAGTCATGAAAGCCAGCTGGGTGACTGGTTCACTCTCTCTCTCTCAGCCCAACCCACTTCACAGGATTGTTGGAAGGAAGGAAGGAAGGAAGGAAGGAAGGAAGGAAGGAAGGAAGGAAGGAAGGAAGGAAGGAAGGAAGGAAGGAAGGAAGGAAGGACATATTAGATATGTTTGCTGCTTTGAGATATCTATAACATAATAAAAGTGGGATAAAAATAATCTAATAAATAAGCGCGACCTGACAAATGCGCGCACGACAAAAGCGCACTGACGAAACCGCGGTGAGAAAACAGCAACGTCATAAACGTGCCCACAACAACGTGCCAACAAAACCGCGCCCACAAAAGCACGATTTAAGTTAAGGTAAGGGTTAGGGTTAGGGTTAGGTTCAGGGTTAGGTTTACGGTTAGGGTTAGGGTTAGGGTTAGGGTTAGGGTTAGGGTTAGGGTTAGGGTTAGGTTCAGGGTTAGGTTTACGGTTAGGGTTAGGGTTAGGGTTAGGGTTAGGGTTAGGGTTAGGGTTAGGGTTAGGGTTAGGGTTAGGGTTAGGGTTAGGGTTAGGGTTAGGGTTAGGGTTAGGATTAGGGTTAGGATTAGGGTTAGGATTAGGGTTAGGTTTAGGGTTATTAGGTTGTTATTAGTTGTTTGCTGAAGGCGCGCTTCATCGGCACGATTTCAACCTCGCGGTTTTCTCGCCGCAGTTTTGTCGGCACGCTTTTGTCGAGGGCGCATTTGTCGGTGAACCATAAATAAGTACTTCAATGGGACAGTAGCAGCTAACAGTTTTGCGTTACCTTTTTTCATTCACCCCCCCCCCCCCATTCCTTTGGCTTCAAAGCGTATTTGGCTGTTTTTTGAAGAGATCAGTGGGAACAAGGAAGTTGCACCTTTTTCTGATTTCCTTGTTTTAACTGTGGATCCAAGTCAAGTATGGAGAAACCAAAACAAAATAAAGTTCATTGAAACACAAACTAGGAGGACAGTGGGATTTTGTGTCATTTCCATGTTTGGGGGGTTTGTGTCATTTCTATTCTGTCAGGGTTCCAAGTAAAAGATCCATAGCAAGCAAAACTCCGAGGCAGGTAGATTCCTCAAAGAATAGCTTTAGTGGAAATAACATATTGGCACATACCTGGTGAAAACCAACTCTAAAGCTTCCTGCGGTTTTCACCGAGTTAAAAGAGAAAGTTTTCCCACAACCTCAAACAATCAGTCACATGGTCCAATCAAGATGCTGTCTGGTCATCTTGATGACCTCACTCCTCCTTCTACAGTGTGAGAATGTATTTTGTTTTGGCTACTCAAACCCCTCTATCTCTAATCCCCCCTCCCTTTCCTTCAACTCCAGTGTGGCAACACTGAAGCTCCAATATGGCTCCAGTTAGGTCCGTGACCCGTCAAAAGCGCGGACGGCAAAAGCGTGATCGACAAAATCGCGCCTTTGACGTCATCACAGCGCGACGAAAAAGATCGAAAAATTCAAATAAAAATTAATAAAAATTAAATTAAAGCAAGCCGATTCGCATAAAGGTAAGGGTTAGGGTTAGGGTTAGGGTTAGGGTTAGGGTTAGGGTTAGGTTAAGGGTTAGGGTTAGCTTTAGAGCGTTAGCGTTAGCGTTAGGGTTAGGATAAGGGTTAGCGTTAGGTTTTTCGTTACTTTAACGGTTAGGTTTTGGGTTAGGTTTAGGGTTAGGTTAAGAGTTAGGTTTAGGGTTAGGTTTAGGGTTAGGTTTGGGGGGCTTAGGGTAAGGTTTTCGCTTTATTTTTACAATTTTTCGATCTTTTTCGTCGCGCTGTGATGACGTCACAGCGCGCTTTTGTCGAGCGCGATTTTGTCCTACGCGCTTTTGTGGTGGAACCGTTAGGTCAGCTTCAGGATTGATATCATCATGAAAAGGATCAAAATTACATAATTTACATCAATTTATGTCATTTCACGCATGGTGAAATGCTACTGGTTCGGGGAAGTTCACCCAAATTGGTAGTAAAATAATGCTTGGAAAAAGTAAGAAAAAACTTTCCACGATCGCACGGCACAGCTGATTGTGAAAGTTGATTGTCGGAACCTTTTAAAAAACTTTTAAAGCATTTTTTACTACCTTTTCAGGCGAATAGGTAGTAAAAAAAAATTTTTTTAAACTAAAAAAAAAAAGTTCCAACAATAAGCTTTGCAACAATCAGCTGTGCCACACGATTTCTATTAGCTAGAAAGCAGGAAATTCATTTTTTTTTAGATTTAGCTAATCTAATTCACACGGCACAGCTGTCCCCCCCCCCACTGTTCTACTTACCTTAGCAGACTCAGAAAAGGCTTCTTAGCACCTGTGTATCAGACTTCAGAGCATTTCACCCCTTATTTCACACCATATAAATGATAGTGGAAGCTTGGTTTGCTATGCATGAAGTCCATTGCATCAAGGCCAGTAAAGCAGGTTTAATTGCCCCTCCTAAGAAAAGTTGAACAGGTGAGAATGAAAAGTTTGGAGGATGATTTTCTGCAGATGATCTAGCAATTGTCCACAGACCTAACTGTCACAGCTCTCCAGAGGCTTCCCATTATATGGAGAAATGCAGTTTCAGACACATACATGGGAGTTAGTGGTGTCTCTGATGTTCACTGTACAAACCAACTCAAACAACAGCTTCTTTAAGAGAGAAAATAAAACTGAATGCCATTCTGTCATGATGGAGTTATTTCTCTCAAGATCTTTTTATAGTTCCAATAATTGGAAAACTGCTCCCCTTTATGTTGGTTCTCATAAATTATACCGCCTTCCCCATTGTCTGCAGCTATTCAAAATTATGTCTTTTCTGGTTTGTAAACTATTCCATAACTTCCCAGGGCTTTCCTGAATGGAAATTTCTTATTTTCATGTGGTTTGAATCAAAGGTGGTTTGTAAAGCCAGGCATTTACCCACATTATAAAACCGAGCTTGCTGACTTTCGGGGGAAAATTTTCCCAGGCCTATAATTTAGACTTCTCTTTAGGGGCTATTGACGGGCATAAAATATTCAAAATGTTTTAAATGTTCAGCTGTTGTTTTATTTATTAGTTAATATTGTTGATTAATGCTAAAGTCAATGTCAATATTTAGAAAACTGCCAGTTCTATTTTTTTCAAATTTGAAAGTAAATGAAAAATTTTTACTTAGTAAATAAAGCACATTATATGTTTGAAGCTGAAATTTAAAAAGAGATGTATGCTACATGATATCGGAGAATTCTCCTGGAAGGAAGCTATTCATTTCTTGATCAAAGGACTCATTGTCCAACACACTCCTTGCATAAATGTATTATGCCCGTGATGGCAAACCTGTGGCATGCAGAGCCATATTTGGTGGCATGCCAGCCATCAGCTTCGGCACACATGCTCGCACTGGCCAACTGATTTTTCACATTTCTGGAGGGCTAGGGGAGGCCATTTTCGCCCTCCCCAGGCTTCAGGAAAGCCTCGAGAGACTGGGGAGGGCAAAAAATGGCCCCAATGGGCCCACCAGAAGTATGAACTTCCAGTTGACCTGCTGGGGCCATTTCCAGCCTCTGGAGACTTTCCTGAAGCCTGGGGAGGGCGATAAACAGCCCCAACGGGACAACCGGAAGATTGGAAATGATCCATTTCCAGCTTCGGGGGCTGTGGGAAGCCGTTTTCACCCTCCCCAGGCTTCAGGAAAGCCTCTGGAAGCTGGGGAAGTGTGGCCCGTGCATGCATGGGGGGGCGCATGCATGCCCCGTTGGGCAGGGAGATTGAATGAGCATGCGCCTGTGTGTGCGTGCAATTTTGGCACACTATAAGAAAAAGGTTTGCCATCATGCATTATACAATGCATTGTTTTGTACTCATGTGTTGACCTGGCTTTATTTTCATTTCCAAACTGTATATAAATTACAGGAAAACGTTGTTCTCATAGACTAAAGGAAGGGGTCCTTAAAATCTGGAAAATTGAGGAAGGCATTATTGGGGCAACCCCAAATTACAGTACTACAAATCACCTCATTTTTAATATTTATCTCATGGCCTGATGGCAATGTTATGGAAATGATACAAACTGACAACATTTGCATAATGACATCCTTGCGCAAATGACCTAGAATATATATCACTTGCATTATTGGCATCATTTGTGTAATCTTGATGCTAAGTATGCCAATTACAACAGTTGTGAAATGCTGTCCCTGTACAAATGATGTAAGTCATGGTGCCATTTGGTCCACTGCGTGGGAAGCCCATGGCAATGAGGTATGGAAAATGAAAGATTTTCTGTATGTGGAAAAAATGACTCCAATCATTGCTGGCTGTTACATTTCCAGAAGGTAGAAAGATGGTGGATTGGATAGCATTTTCTTTTGTATCCTTTTTATATGTTTTATCTGGATTGGACAGCATTTTCTAAATACCTACAAAATTAATACCTTTTCTCTATGGAGTGAGTCAGGGACAGAGATTTCTATAGAGAGGCAGAGAACAGCGTATTTTTCAGACTCCCCCCCCCCCCAAAAAAATAAAAGTTGGTGGAAATATCTGTGCATCTTATAGACTGAATACGGCTCTGTTTTTGGCCTCCCGAGCCACCACTCCCACATGTCCTGTTTTTGCCAAAAACGGGCCCGTTTTGGTGAAAATGGGACATGTGAAGAGTTTGGGAGGCCTGCAGAGTGCTCCAGGGGGGCTGGGGAGGGCAAAAACAGGACACATGAGGGGTTTTGGAGGCCAGAAACGGGCCCATTTTTCTCAAAAACAGGACGCACAGAGGGTTTGGGAAGCTTGCAGAGTGCTGGTGCTGGCGGCCAGGGAGGGCAAAAACCGGATGCACAGAGGACAAACACTTTTTTTGTCTGTCCTTGGAATGTTTTTTATTAATTTCAATAATAAAATAATAATAAATTAATTAATTAATTAATTAATTAATTAATTAATAGAAATCCAACTCTGGTGAATCTTATAGTTTGAAAAATAGGGTATTTTTTTCCTATGGCAAAAGCTTGGCTGTCTTCCCATTTTTGTCTTACTATCCCTTTATTTTCCATAGAAATCAATGGGGGAAAAGGCAGGCCTTTATTTGTACTAGCTGCATTTATCCATTGGTGTCATTCCACTTAGAACTCTCCTTTCTGATCTGATACTGTGATGGGGAACTGAGAAGAGGAACTTTTTTAGCAGACAGAAGTTTTGGGGAAAATTGAGGAGTAACATGAACAGGCAGGGATATAAACTTGGCCGCATCATACAGGTAAGCAGAATCTCCCCCCACAAACATTTTCCTAATTTGGTGGGGAAGATATTTATGAGTTTTTCTTTATTTTTCTAAATAACTTTAAGATGGATTTAGGGTTTCCTCTAACCCAGAGTTCCCCTGTGATAAAATGGGTGGCCAATAAATTTAATTATACAGACAACATAACTCTGATTTATTCTCTGGAAACAAATATTGTGGGAGTAAGACACCCCTAACACCCCTCAGAGTGTGTGTTCTGTTAAGAGCCTGCTGTGCCATAAAACAGCTTCTACCATACTGCCTTAAAATGGCTTCTACTGTACAGCGCTGTGGAATTGCCATGGGAACGGATTTACAGTATTCCACATGGGGGCTCCCTCTGGTAAGGGGAAAATCTAAAATTAGAAATTGGAAGGAAGGTTGGAATAAATAAATACCTGCCGGGTTATCAGCTAGTAAACGATAATATTCCCAGTTGCAATGTATGGCTGTGAAAGTTGGACCATATGAAAGACTGAGCACCAAAGAATTGAGGCCTTTGTACTATGGTGCTGGAGAAAACTCCTGTGAGTCCCTTGAACTGCAAGGCGATCAAATCAGTCAGTCCTAGAGGAGATCAACCCTGACTGCTCTTTAGAAGGCCAGATCCTGAAGAAGAAACTCAAATATTTTGGCCATCTAATAAGAAGGAAGGATTCACTCGAGAAGAGCCTAATGCTGGGAAAGACTGAGGGCAAAAGAAGAAGGGGATGACAGAGAATGAGGTGGTTGGATGGAGTCACCCAAGCAGTAGGAACTTAAATGAACTCCAGAGGATGGTAGAGGACCGGAAGGCCTGGAGGAACGTTGGGTCGCGATGGGTCGGACACGACTTCACAACTAACAAAACAAAATAATAAAATAAATAATGGCAGAAAAATGTTCTACGTATTTTCAGCAATCACAGAGGCTCTTGCTGGAATGCCGAAAAGGAATTTATGGAGTACCCTTAGTTTTGGAGGCTACAAGTCATAACTCATCTGTTAAAACGTGATAGAAGTCTGCATTGGCTTTTTAATGCACAGGTAGTCGACTCTGACTGCCTCGTGTAGCGATCATTCACAGTTATGACCGTGATGAAAAAGTGACTATTTGCAGAAACCTCACATTTACAAACTTTACAGGTCTATAAAGCAAAGTAAGTAAGCACAGTGACTGATGATCACATTGCCAGTCCCAACTATGGTAATTTTTTTTTATTTTTGCCTCTACTGTTGGTGCCGCTGTTAGGAAGAGGAGGAGGAGGAGGAGGAGGAGGAGGAGGAGGAGGAGGAGGAGGAGGAGGAGGAGGACGAGGAGGAGGAGGAGGAGGAGGAGGAGGAGGAGGAGGAGGAGGAGGAGGAGGACGAGGAGGAGGATTTTTACTGTCATTACATCCAACTAGTCAGTCATTGAACCTCGTTTCAGGGTCAAAGCTGTAGATAATCCTGATTGATTTCTCTCCTTTATAGATCAGAGAACACCAAACACTCTTTAAGGGCAGATTCTTTTTTTAATAAAAACAAACAAATCCTTAATGATATACATACACTACCAGGTGAAAACAATTCTCATGGTGAGCTGATCAGTTTACCAAAATGGTGATAATAATACAGATTTATGATACTTTTGTGTTTTGGAACATCAATAGTGCACAATTGTTTGCTTCTTCCAACCCTAATCTCTTTCCTGACTTATTGGCAGGTAAGTAGTGCGTTCCTGGGTTGGGATAAGTAGGCGATCTATAAAAGGTGAACATTCCAGAAAGCATCCATCTTCAAGATGTCACACTTATGACTGGCAAAAAAAAAAAAAAAGGCTTTCCATTTCCTTTATGCTAGTGAACTTCCTCTTAATCCAAACATGACAATACAACTATTCCTATTGTCCCCATTTTTTGCATAAAAATGATTTTGTGGCTTATGGTTTTGATGATTAGAAAGATTGCAGAAAGAAGAAAATTATGATGAAATCTTTCATTTCATTTCAAATGTATGAATAGCTGCTGAAAGGAAGATCAGAAGCTCTGTGTTTGTGTGTGTGTGTGTGTGTTCATGTTTTCATGTTTTTACCTTTCTACTTTTCTTTTCTCTTTGTTCTGTTCTTCTCTTTTTCACAGTTACTCCAGTATATTTTTCTTTCTCTTTCTCCCTCTTTGAATGTGTTTCTTACTGTCCGTGTAAAATCATTTCACAGTATTCTGTATAAAATATAACATATTCGATATAAAATATTCATACTGTCAAAAGTATAGCCTGGAATAAAATATAGTAGGTCTTCTTTTCTATCAGTTTCTACAGTAATATAATTCAAAACAGGCATGACCCTTTGCCCAATCATTCAGTGCAGTCCAAGGGTCTGGATTCTTAAAGATTATTCTCTAAATAATCTTTATTCAGAGCCCATTTTAACATCTCATCTCCAAGCTACCTCTGTGGAGCTCCCATCATTTTCTCTCTTAAACACGGCCATGTATCATCCTTTGCTGCAGCACAGCTACCTATTCTTCGACTTACAAGAATGTCTGCCAGTCATTTCATCTTCCAAGCACCTGTCTTGGTTTGTCAGTTGAGAACAAGCGGTCTTCCTTTGCAAATTAATTAGAAAGCGTGGCAGAAATAAGCCAAATTCCAGAGCCACAGTCAAGGTAGCGCAGACTTTTCATTTGAGTAATCATGATGCTGCCTTTCTAGCAAAGTTTTTCTTTTTTCATCATAGAGCAACAGATTTCTCTGCGATTCAAATCAGAATGACTGAGGCAACTAGAAATTTATGTTGGCAGACTATACAAAAACATCCGCTGAGTTTTCCTACACACAATGAATTATAGTTTGACCTGGAAGCAAACACTCACCTTTAAGGGGGATTTCTTTCAATAAACAGAACCAAATGTACAGGCTATAAAAAAAAGAAGGATTAAAAAAACACTTTCACCAAAAGGATCAATGGTTCGCAAACTCTGTGTTTTATGTACCTTTTATGTCCATTAAGTGTAAATTAAATAAAGACATTTTTTTCAAATATTGAAATATAAGGAAAACAATCAGAACAAAGCAGAAGCAATAGCACAATGTATGTAAAGAAATAAGAGCAATGAAAGTGTTACCTCTCTACTTCCTCTTCAATATATATCAACAGTTGCTATTAGCCATTCTGCTAATAATGGAGTAGCAGCTTAATGGCAGACTTGAATATTGGGCACTATCCAGTGGTGGGTTTCAAAATTTTTTAGAACCTCTTCTGTAGGTATAGCCTGCTTTGTGGGAGTGGCTTGCCGGCCATGTGACCAGGTGGGAGTGGCTTGTTGGCCATATGACTGGGTAGAGTGGCTTGCCAGCCATGTGACTGAGTGGGAGTGGCTTGGGAGTCATGTGACTGGGTGGGCATGGCCAACTTGTAAAATGTGGTGAAACTCACTTAACAATGCTCTTGCTTAGCAACCAAAATGTTGGCTCAGAAACTCTGGCATTTGAAGCACACAAGTCTTAAAGTTGTCAAGTTACAGGACCCTTGCACCCCTAAACCTTTAGAAAAAAACCCAGGGGAGTTCAAACTTGACAGCTTTAAGACTTGTGGACTTCAACTCCCAGAATTCCTCCTCTTGCTCTTCATCTTGATGATGTGCGGACGGGCGGAGGGAGGGAGCTGGAACCGGTTCTAAATGGCACTGTAGATTTGTGGAACATCTTCTATAGAAGAGGTTAAAACTGGCAGGAACCTACCCCTGGCGCTGTCTAATAAAATGAAATTCAATGGTGAAAAGAGTAAGGTTCTACATTTAAGCAAGAAAAATGAAATGCACCAGTACAGTATATGTGGTATCTTTCTCAATAGTAGTAACTGTGAGAGGGATTTTGGAGTCCTAGTGGACAACCATTTCAATATGAGCCAGCAGTGTGCAGCAGCTGCCAAAAAAGCCAACACAATTCTAGGCTGCATAAACAGAGGGATTGAATCAAGCTCACGTAAAGTGTTAATACCACTTTATAATGCCTTGGTAAGGCCACACTTGGAATACTGCATTCAGTTTTGGTCACCACGATGTAGAAAAGAAGTGGAGACTCTAGAAAGAGTGCAGAGAAGAGCAACAAAGATGATTAGGGGACTGAAGGCTAAAACATATGAAGAACGGTTGCAGAAACTGGGTATGTCTAGTTTAATGAAAAGAAGGACTAGGGGAGACATGATAGCAGTGTTCCAATATCTCAGGGAGTGCCACAAAGAAGAGGGAATCAAACTATTCTCCAAAGCACCTGAGGGTAGGACAAGGAGCAATGGATGGAAACTAATCAAGGAGAGAAGCGACTTAGAACTAAGGAGAGATTTCCTGACAGTTAGAACAATTAATCAGTGGAACAGCTTGCCTCCAGAAGTTGTGAATGCTCCAACACTGGAAGTTTTTAAGAAAATGTTGGATAGCTATTTGTCTGAAGTGGTGTAGGGTTTCCCGCCTAAGCAGGGGGTTGGACTAGAAGACCTCCAAGGTCCCTTCCAACTCTGTTATTCTATTCTATTCTATTTTTATTTATATGGCTGCTAATCTCACAATTATCATCTGTTCATCTTCTTGTTCTATAATTTCAATTTACGCATTTCTACACATTCCATTGTTTTTTGAATAATTTCCTCCTGCGTTGGTATTTTCTCATTTTTCCAATTTTTTGCAAATACAATTCTAGCTGATGTTAAAACATTTACAATCAAATATTTCAAATCTCTATTATATATTTCTGGTATAATTCCCAATTAAAAAATCTCTGGTTTTATGTCTATATGTTTTTGTGCCATTTCTCCAACCATGTGTGGATTTTAGTCCAATATCTTTTCGCTTCTGCGCAAGTCTACCACATATAATATAATATGAACCCGGTGTCTGATAATATTCCCAACACTTTTCTGATTTATTCTTGAACATTCTTGCTATTCTCATCAGGGATAGATGTCACCTGTAAAACATCTTATACAAAGTTTCTTGATATGCTGTTGACATTGTCATTTTATAATTTTGAGACCACAATTTCTGCCACTTCTCTAATTCAATCCCAGGCCCAAATTTTTCCCCAAGCTATCATAGATCCTTTAACCTGTTCTTCTTCTAACTTAACCTCTAATAAGTGTCCATAAAGTTTTTAATCACTTTTTCATCAGTACCCATCAAAATTTTATCTAGCTGAGTCATTTTATCATAAAAACCTTCCTCTTTATGATCTTTCTCATATCTAGATTGTATTTGCACATAAGAAAACCAGTTCATCTTTATTCCTTCCTGTTCCAACTCTTGCATAAATTTAGGTTCACCCTCTGCATTCAATATTTCACATTTCTAACTGTTTGTTCCTTTTTCTATCTTATTGAATATGAAAAAGCATCAATGGTTGATAGCCAGACTGGAATTTTTAGATAGTATTGTCTTTTAATCTTCTCCCAATTTACGTAGTAGCAAAGCCTCCCAAAGGTAATGTCTACCAATACTTTTTAAAGTATCAGGTTTTTATTTTTGTTTTTCTTCCAAAGAATATCCAAGATGAGTTGGAGAATGGGTCCATGAGACTCTATAATCTCTAGTCATCTGTAAAGCCCACTTTAAAGAATCAGTAGAAACCAGAAGGAAGTTTTTCAAATATGTCTTTCAGTCAGATTGACATGTAAAGTTTTGTTTGCTTGTTTACACCAAATAGTAACTATTTTTCCAAATTAAGCTTTTTAGAACCTAAGCAGATGTATGCCATGTGACTAAAGTAAATGTGTATGCAATAAATCATTCCAGAAAAGCATAGAATCTGGGATATGCATATGCACTGAGCCCGAAACATCAACAAATTGATGCTTGCAAATAACAACAACAAAAAAAAAACACAGTTCAGTTCTCAAAGAGAAATCACTTATGGTGTTTTATTCATGTTTACTGTTAGTTTGTTATTTTTCTAACTTGTGCCTCTCTGGTGAGTAGTCTAAAATTTCATGACATTTCACTAAAATGATGGTGAAACATATTGATTTCCTCAGGCTACAACTAATGTGATTATTTGTATTGATTTAAGAACACTGTAATTTGCTATAATAAAAAGCACTAATTTGTATGTAGCCATTTTAAGTACTTTCAGGAAAAAAGAGAAGAAATCTTTCAAATGGCTGAAGGAAAACTGAGAGAATCCCAAAGTAAGAGATAAGAGCAAAATAAGAGAAGTGAGTAACAATCATAGAGAGGTAGAATTTGAATCACTGAATCCAGCTTGATCAGCATAGGTGTCCAAATGAGAGCTTCCCAGACTTCCCTTCCCAGGCTGTTTAGTCTCCACTTAAGCACAATTCATGAATCTCATAGCTGCACAGTTGAGCTGCTCATACAAATGTTGTGAAAGTAACAACGGATAGAATGGATGGAGGGAGGAGTAGAAGGAAAGATAGGAAGGAGAGGAGAAAGGAGAGGAATAGGAGAAAGGGAAAGGCAGAGGAAGAATTGGAGGGAATGTAAGAGTAGGAAAGAGGGGAGGAAAGGGGAGAAGAGGGGAAGAGTAAAGGGGAGGAAGGGGAAGGAGAGAAGGGAAAGGAGAGGAGGAAGGAAGGAAATAGAAAAGGAAGAGAAGAAAGGGGGGAAGGAAGGAGGGAGGGAAGCAAGGAGGGAAGGAAGGAGGAAAGGAAGGAGGGAATGTAGGAGAGAAGGAAGGGGGGAAGGAAGGAGGAAAGGAAGGGGGAAAGGAAGGAGAGAAGGAGGGAAGAGAGGAGGGAAGGAAGGAAGGAGGGAAGGAAGGAGGGAAGGAGAGAAGGAGAGAAGAAAGGAGGGAGGGAAGGGGGAAGGAGAGAGGGAAGGAAGGAGAGTAGGAGAGAAGAAATGAGGGAAGGAAAGAAGGAGGGAGGGAAGAAGAAGTAGGACCGTTGTAAGATAAGATGGATTTATGGGATGGTAAGAAAGCAATTTCAAGTAGATTGTCAACTGTAAGGAAAAAATTGTTATAAGTACATATTATTAATAACAGTTATGAGATCATATAATTGTGAATATATATATGAAATTGATAAAATAATTTTTTTTTAAATGTGAAAGTTTTTTCCCCCTCATCCTCAGGTGGAATTTGTCTACCTGTAACTTAAATCCAATTTACAGCACATCGCTAAATGAGGACTACCTGTAACTTCAATTGATCCTAATCTGAATGTATGCCTTTGTGGACCACTAGACAATTTCAATGATGTTCAGAGGCAATTCCCTATTTTTGACTGAAAATAAACTAGATTTAAACATAATTAGAAATAGCAATAGGGTTGGAGAGATGGATTTCACAATCAATACTTTCAATATTAATGGATTGCCATGGATGTGTTGTTATACTATATGTATTATTCCTCAATGTATTTTCAAAAATTGAATATACTGTTTTGGAGATATAAGCAAGGCAAATTCTCCCCCTTACTTTTCTACTCAAACAACTTTCAATTTGGTATAGAAAAGGCAACTTTAATCTTCTAAATTAAGCAAAGCTGTCTCAATCTTTCTTGGGTTAATGAGTGATCATGTTGCCTAATGAAAACTTGCACTCATGGATCAACTTGAAATTGCTTAGTTAGCACATTGTACAAGGTGGAGGGAATCAAGAACCAACTGCTTGGAAAACCTGGAATTCTCTCTTTGCTGTAGCAATTAGAAGGCAAGTATAGAATGCAACACTAGTGAAGTCAGTTTGATTCTGATTATCATTTTAAATAACTCTAAATGGTTGCTGATTTGACTAAGCAACACAATCCATTAATTAGAGGAATAGGGGCTAATGTGGATTGTATACCTGAGATTAATTGATAGGATTGGATGATGAATGCTTTTTAGTGAGAAGCTGGTACATAAATATCGCTTACTCAAAGCTCCAGTGGCAATAGGCCATCATTTAAGATGTCATATTCTGGTAACAAGATATCAGTCCTAAGCCCTAAACCTTTGGAATCCCCTTAATGTGAGACAGTTTAATTTGTTTTGTAAAAATAGCCATTGTAGGTTTATTATTTGATAACTATTGTTAGAAAGCCTTACATGAAAAGAGCCGTGGCGGTTAAAATGCAGTATTGCAGGCTAAGTTTACCCACAGTCAGGAGTTTGATCCTGACTGGTTCAAAGTTGACTCAGCCTTCCATCCTTCCAAGGTCAGTAAAATGAGGACTCAGATTGTTGGCAGCAATATGTTGACTCTGTAAACCACTTAGAGAGAGCTGTAAAGCACTATGAAGTGGTATATAAGTCTATTGCTACTGCTGTTAAATGTTATTAAATAAGTATACAGAGATGTAGATTAAAGAATTGGAATATTTATTTGTATGCTTGTTTGTTGCCTCAATTTATGTAGCCACTCTTCTTTATTCATAACTCTGGGCAGTGAATGAAAATTAACCAACAGAACCAGAATAAATAAATACAATACAATTAAAACACAATAATAGCACAATAAGCTTTGAGGTCAATGATAATTAGAAGTGGTATATAAACTACCAGTACTTACTATATGAGCATCAATAAAAGACCATTTTGGTATCTGTAGATCACATATCTATAATTTGATAATAACGATTATGCTAACCTAAAATGCTATCCCATAAGGTGTTTTTTTTAAACTCCTGGGCACCTTTTCAAGAAGAATGTATAGGTTAAGCTAATTGTTAGAGATGTGGTGCTCAAAAGTGCATAGCATTAGTTAATAAGATGTAGTTTGCCTGTGTTGAACAAAATGTATTATTGATGCTGTTATGATTGTTATATTGCTCTGAAAGATTCATTGGCTTTTGTAGATGAATGTGCTGTTTCTGGATTACATACCACTGCTTTGAAAATGGGTAAGCCATGCTTTTCTGATTGTAAAAGAAATCAAAACTGCAAATTGGAGCTGGAATATACATAGCTTATATGTTTAATTTCCCATATGTTTCCTATTATTAGATAAATAGAATTATCGTAAATGTCAATAAAGCCACTGAATAACAACACACCTAATATAATATTTCTGGAAGGAGTTTTATTTTTTCCTCTTTTTCTATTTTTGGATATAATATTTTACTATATTTTTAATGATAAGACCTTCCTATTATGTTCCATTTTCCAAGGGGAGAATTGATAGCAAAAAAAATGTACAGTAGGTTGTGATGATGAAGATAAGGTTGAAAAACATTGATCATAATGAATTTTTGTTCGATATGGGTGTGCACAATTCTGTATGTTTAGCTTTTATTGCAATTACAATGCAAAAATTGTAGCATTGCTGCCGTTGCGCAGGAAGGGAAAAAAGGAGGAGGGCTGGTTGTGACAAATGAGACTATTAAAGCAAACAGGACCACAAGAGGAAAACACAAAGAGAATTGTTGGAGCAATATTGTCTGGATATTATTTAGGAATAAATTAGTGAGAATTTGGTTTCATAATGAAACTATAAAGTGTTAAAGTACTCAGAACTGTTCCACTTCAATCATTTTTTCATTAACATTTTAGTTTGATATAAGTTTAGTTTTTTTAACAGCTTTTCCTAAACTTCTGAGCTGGTGATCAGAACACCTGCAATTGAAGCTAGAAAAAAGCAAGCAAGTACAGTATGTCAAATTAGCTGCAGTATATCTCAAAAGGTGATTGATTTTAAATAACAAGGGCTGACTTGAAGAGGGAATGGAATGTATGGGTCTAATGTGGTATATTAAACAAACAGAAGCAATAATTCATGTGCATTGTTAAGATAACACATTATACTGCTGGATAAAAACTGAATTTATTTACATCAACTTTGCGTTTTCTTCTGAAAACTTAAGAAACCATAACCTGGGTGTGCTACAATAGCAGTTTGATAGAAATATCTGGAAAGGGGGGAAAAATTAAGTGGTCACTTTCTTGTGGAAAAGTATGTTAGCAAATGTCTTGGCTACGTGCGCATGTGCGGAGATCCGGAATGGCGGCCGGGGCTTTTCCGCGTTAGCCGACCTAGCGAAAAAGCGCCCGGGAGCTTGTGGGACCGATTGCTTGCTGCTTTTGGGAAGGTCCCCCAGGAGGATGGAGATTCGGGGGACGTATGCGAGCCAACGGCTGAGAGAAACCGGTGTCTCTCGTCGGCTCGGGGCTTCGGACTCTCCGGCGTGGCGTGGCGGCCTCGGCAGCGGGAGCGGCGGCCTTATAGTGGGGGCGGAGGCGAGCGAAAGCGTCTTGCGGCGGCTCCAGCAGCTGTGGGGTTCTCTAACCCTCTTCTTAAAATCTGTCCAACGTGGTGAGCCTACAGCGACTGTACTAATCGCGCTGATTAGCGACTGCCATTATTTAGACCTGGAGGATTGGGCTCTTTTTCGGATTGGGCGAACCGGGCGGCTGGCTATGTGCGCCGTGGCCGGAGCCTTTTCCGGAGGCCCCCCCCCTTATACTTGGCTTGGCTTTTCCACCGATGCCACCTTTTCTAACAGAGCTGTTTCTCTCACCAATGCTGCTCGTTCTATCAACACTGACTTCGTGACCATCGCTGTTCTTTGTCAGCAATATAGCCCCCCCCACCAGTACTGCTGTTTTTACCGACACTGCCCCCTTTTCCTTTTCCAACGCTGCCTTTTCTACCATCATTGGTTCCAACGTTATTCTTTGAATCGATACTGGTTGCCTGCCACTCTGGACTTTGACTGCTTGATTTCCCCTGCCCATACATTCAGAGCTTGTGACCCGGTGTTTCTTGACCTAGACTGTTACCATCACCAGACTGTTACCACCACCAGACTACCATCAGACTGTTACCACCACCATTATATTGGCTTTACTCCCAAAAAGAAAGTTTGGACCTGGGCTGTGGGTGGACAGACGGTGACAATATTGTGTGATTATACCGATCCCCCACAGGACCTTTTGACCAGCAACTCCACGAAAGAAAAGAGGGGTAACAAGACTCTCCCCCGTATATTTTATTCGAACTGTAATCGGCCCCTAGCCATTTTAATTTTGAATATTAACAGCTAATTCGCCAGCTGAACCCGCACCTGAAATTTTAAACAACTGCGCAATTCTTGTAATTTCTTGCTTTTCTTTCATCTTTTTCTTCTTTCTTTGTATGGGATATGCATGAGATTTGCATGAGATGAATGAATGTCCCACTTTTTATATTCATATTGTTGTAAATTTTCTGTGTTTTAATCTTACGTGGGGACTGCTTGCGGGAGTGTATGAGTATGTGTGATTCGGAGGACCTGCCGGGAGTTGCGGGGGCCACGGGGGTGGTTGAGGGGACCAGAGACACGGGAGAGGGTCGGGGTATTGCGGTCGTAACAGGGAGGGGCAGATACGGCGGGGACTTTAGGGCTGGCCATTACCGGGGAAGGAGGGTTCGCTACGTCACAGAGATCCCTCCTTCCGGCCCTAGGAGTCCCACTCCAAGACCAGATGGCGCAAGTAATCAGGACCCTGGTCTCAGGCTGTTGTCGCTAAATGCCAGGTCTGTTGTACATAAAGCACCTCTCGTCCGGGACTTAATTTTAGACGAGAGGGCAGACCTGGCATGTATTACTGAGACCTGGCTGGGCCCAGAGGGAGGAGTCCCCCTTGTAGAGCTGTGCCCAGAAGGATTTCAGGTGCTGCATCAGCCGAGAGCCCAGGGAAGGGGTGGGGGTGTGGCCGCGGTTATCCGGGAGTCGTTAGTTCCTCGTAGGGTCCCTGCTCCGGAGATTGTCGGGTGTGAGTCTTTGCTGTTAAAGTTGGACCTCAAGGGTCAAGTGGGTTTGCTGCTAACGTACCTGCCTCCCAACAGCGTTGCAGCGGCCCTCCCCTCGCTCCTCGAGTCGGTAGCCGAGCTGGCGATTGAGTTCCCTAGGTTGATGGTCCTGGGGGACTTTAATTTGCCGTCGCTCGGTGAAAACTCTGATGGGGCGCAGGAGTTCATGGCTTCCATGACAGCCATGGGCTTGACTCAAGTAATCCGAGGCCCAACCCATTCAGCGGGACACATGCTTGACCTCGTATTTCTCTCGGAGCAGTGGATGTGTGATCTTGGTCTGAGGGGGAGTGACATCATACCCCTGTCGTGGTCAGACCATTGCCTACTGAGGCTCGACTTCCGGAGGCCAAACCCCCACTGTAGGGAGGAGGAACCGACCAGATGGTTCCGCCCCAGGCGTCTTATGGAGCCAGTAAGGTTCCAGACAGAGCTTGGGGTTATTCCTGATACTTTCGCCCACAGTCCGGTAGAGACTCTGGCTGCTGCGTGGCATTCGGCAGCGTCAGAGGCCCTCGACCGGATTGCGCCACTGCGGCCCCTCCGAGGCGGCGGATCCCGGAGACCTCCTTGGTTCACCGAGGAGCTCCGGGAGATGAAGCGCCGGAGGAGATGCCTAGAGCACCGTTGGAGGTCCGATAAGTCCGCAGCGAACCGAGCAATGGTAACCACCTGCACCAGGGAATATACTAGGGCACTTAGGGCAGCCAAAAGATCGCACATAGCCTCCCTGGTCGCATCCGCTGAGTCCCGTCCAGCCGCCCTGTTTAGGATAACCCGCTCCCTATTGAACAAAAGGGAGGCGGGGGAACCCTTGCAGGGCAGAGCTGAAGAATATGCCCAATTCTTAGCGGACAAAATTGCTCGGTTTCGGACGGACTTGGACTCCACACCCGCAGTTCCAGCCGAGACTCAGGGGGATCAAGTTCAACAGCTCTGGGTTGAGTTTCAGGAGGTTACCCCCGGGGATGTGGACAAGGCCATGAGAGCTGTGAGTTCCTCCACCTGTGCTCTGGATCCGTGTCCCTCATGGCTGGTTTCTAACTGCAGTGAGGTGACACGAGGCTGGATCCAGGCGGTTGTAACCGCCTCTCTTCGGGAGGGGAACTTCCCCGCCACACTAAAAGCGGCGGTGGTGAGACCCCTTCTGAAGAAGCCATCCCTAGATCCAGCTGTCCTTAACAACTACCGCCCGGTCTCCAACCTCCCCTTTCTGGGGAAGGTTGTTGAGAAGGTGGTGGCCTTCCAGCTCCAACGGTCCTTGGAGGAAGCAGACTACCTAGACCCCTTCCAGTCAGGCTTCAGACCCGGTTACAGCACTGAAACCGCCTTGGTCGCATTGATGGATGATCTTTGGAGAGCCAGAGATGAAGGACATCCCTCCATCCTGGTCCTCCTTGACCTCTCAGCGGCTTTCGATACCATCGACCATGGTATCCTTCTGCGAAGACTGCGGGAGGTGGGAGTGGGAGGCACCGTGTTACGGTGGTTCTCCTCCTACCTCTCGGACAGGTCGCAGTCGGTGTTAGTGGGAGGGCAGAGATCGTCCCCAAGGCCCCTGAAATATGGGGTGCCGCAGGGTTCGGTCTTATCCCCCCTACTATTTAACATTTACATGAAACCGCTGGGAGAGATCATCCGTAGGCACGGGATTAGATACCATCAATACGCGGATGATACTCAATTGTATCTGTCCGCCCCGTGCCAAATCAATGAAGCGGTTGACGTGATGGACCGGGGACTTGAAGCCGTCATGGACTGGATGAGGATTAACAAGCTTGTGCTCAACCCAGAAAAGACCGAGTGGCTGTTGTGTTTCCCTCCCAAAAATTTGGCCATTAATCCAACACTCAGGCTGGGGGGTCAAATTTTACACCCCTCAGAGAGGGTTCGCAACTTGGGAGTCCTCCTGGATCCACAGCTGTCATTCGACCATCATATAGCGGCTGTGACCAGGGGGGCATTCGCCCAGGTACGCCTGGTGCGCCAGTTGCGACCCTACCTGAACCGGGAGGCCCTCACAACAGTCACTCGGGCCCTCGTGATTTCTAGGCTGGAATACTGCAACGTGCTCTACATGGGGCTGCCCTTGAGGTGCATCCGGCGACTTCAGCTAGTGCAGAACGCAGCCGCGCGAGTGATCGCGGGTGCACCCCGATTCACCCGCATTACACCTATCCTCCGCGAGCTGCGCTGGCTACCTGTCGATCTCCGGATGCGCTTCAAGGTGCTACTGATCACCCATAAAGCCCTACATGGCAGTGGATCTGGATACTTGAGAGACCGCCTTCTGCCAATTACCTCCCTACGACCTATAAGATCTCATAGGTTAGGCCTCCTCCGTACTCCATCGGCCAGCCAGTGTCGGCTGGCAACTACAAGGAGGAGGGCCTTCTCAGCAGCGGCCCCGACCCTTTGGAACGAGCTCCCCGTAGAGATTCGTACCCTCTCCACCGTCCAGGCCTTCCGCATAGCCTTGAAGAACTGGCTCGCCCGTCAGGCCTGGGGATAAGAACCATTACCCCGCCCGAATGTTGTATGCATGTTGCTTATTATTTTATTATGTGTTGTCGTCTTAGTGCTGTATTTCCCCTTCCCTGGTTTCTGTGAGCCGCCCTGAGTCCCCTCAGGGAAAAGGGCGGCCTACAAATAAAATCAATTCTAATTCTAATTCTAATTCTACCCCAGTTGGACTCTTTAAGTAATTTATTTATTTGCAACCATAAACATCTTTCTCGCCTTTATTACTGAATGAGGACATTTTTATTTGCCTAATGCACTACACCCATAAATTTCCTCCCACTCAGCAAATCAAATTATTGTCTCCCTACAAAGATAACATTTTGAATAGGTTGAAATCCCTCGTTTTCTTTCAAGGTAAACAAAGCAGTTCCCATCTATTTCTAATTTATTCACAACTGAAAACAGCAAGCAGATGTTGTTCCAAATGCATTGTCTCTTGAAGCATTGCCCAATGCATTTCTTGTTTGTGGAACCATTTGTCTTTCCTCCGCTGACAATGTACTCACATCAAGAGAACATGCTCTAATATGTATCGTCCACAATTACTATCATTGAAATGAATGGTTGCCAAGCCATTCCAGTACCATGGGAACATAGATTCTGCTGAAACTCATTAGCTTGCCACTTAGTTTAAAGTGGAGGTGCATAGTACAGAATGAAAACAGAGTCCGTAGCCTTCAAAACCGTACAGTTAAAAAGAAAAGGGAAACACTGGGCCATGGCATATTCAGCAATTTCTGCAAAACAAGTGGATGGTCACATCAGCATTTGTCATTTTAAAGAAAACAGCAACCAAATCAAAGAATATGCAATGGAAACTTCTATTTCCAACCCTTTTTAAGAGTATAAATTGGTTCTTTTAAAAGGACAGGAAGTAGGGAATGAGAACAATAATTGTAGGTTGACAGAATGAGACCTTGACTACTCTGGCTAAAATGTCTATGTAGTAAACAGGAAGGCTTGACTTCCATGGTCCTGTGGGAGCAACGAGCCCTTTGTTTGGAAGGACCCATGTTCCTGGAATTTTAATATATTTAAAATGCAGAGGTAAAATCTCAAACATAACCAGTCCAAAAGATTCTAAGTAGCAGAACTGCCATAACCCCATGCAGAGACATGGAAAATTTATGTAATCATCAGATTTTTCAGAACAAGCTGAAGATGAAGCAGTGGTGGGATTCAAATAATTTAACAACCGGTTTTCTGTCCTAATGACCAGCTGGGTAGGCGTGGCTCGGTGGTCATGTGATTGGGAGGGCGTGGCCAACTCAACATCACTCACGTTGATGGGCGTTTCACCTTAGCTGTCACAATGTAATAAGGGTGAACTGGAGAGGCAATTTCTATAAGCAGGGCAATAAAGACTGGAAACAACACCAGAACGTTTCCTTCCTGCCTTCCTTACAGGATTAGCCCTGTAAAGTGGGGAAAAAAACAAAATGAGATTTCTTCCACTTCTCCAAACTGCTTAGAAAGTTAACAACCAGTTCTCCCTAATAGGTGAGAACTAGCTGAATCCCACCACTGAGATGTAGTTTCTCAAAGTTCAGCACAGCTCCTTCCTCACCATAAAGACTTGACTCTTTGAAAAAGTAGGTGGTTAATCTGTGTTTTTTAGTGAACTACTTATTGATTTCCAATGATATTGCTCAGTAGCAGAGGCTGTTCATATGGACCTATAAACACACCACTGTTGTTGGATTACAGGAAATGGGAAGTAGGATGTGCCAACTACGGTATTATTATTCTCCTCAGTAAGAAAGCAGCCCCTGGAAAGTAAATGTAGTGTTTTGCTACACTTTCTGCAGCAATGGTTGACTCTGGAAACAGAATTTCCTTCTCTGGGATAGAATGCCAGTGACACAAAGTTAATGCAATACAATATAGTTATTACAGTTACAGCATCATATAATTCAGAACTTCTCAACCTTGGCAACTTTAAGATGTATGGACTTCAAATCCCAGAATTCCCCAACCAACATGCCAAGGTTGAGAAACACCGATATAATTTGTGGTGGGCTTATCTTGCCCCACTATCAAGACTGCAGTAGCCAATACTATTTCTGTCTACAAATAGAAAATGCAAACACTTTCGGACATCCTAAGGACCATGTCAAATATACCTCTTTCTTTATGCTACAGCCTTAGGGTTTCCAAAGTAAGCTTTCTTTGCTCTGTTCTAGGAATACTTCTCAATAGCTCCAGAAAAATCACATGAGATTTTGCAAGATCTGAAAACTCCATATGAGAAAAAAAATCTTATATTAATATTCCCTAGCACAAGCAACATTTTCACCTGACTTTTTTAATATATAGCAAGGGATGTGCAGACCTAGAAAATGTCCTTCCTCTCCATATTAATTCCATATGTGTTTTATCAGGCTGCTATATTAATTTACAATTTAAAATAAAATTGATATTTAAATGTACTTAAATATGTTTAGAATCTACTCATCAGAAGACTTATTTACGAACATATTTTATTTAATTGTATGCATTTTTAGATGCCTTTTATTCTATAACATACATTTTACCCATATTTTAATATGCTTTGGAGGATATGACCTGCATCACAAAACTTGGAGCACTTTATAATTTAAAAGATATTCATTGGAAAACCGTAATCAAGTCATCCCAAAGGATGGGATGTTATAAACTGAAGAAGCTTCTTGGATGAGAAGTGAAATGTCTTCAAGGAAAAAACAAAATATAGTTGCCTTTTGAAAAAAACATATTCGGGACAACCATGATTTGAGAATCTCCATAGACCCTAATCAGGTCAGTTGACCCAAATATTAGCCTGTTTGCCTGTTTTATTTTTATTTTAACTTCAGGTTGTATCCCTTATTGTCTTTACTATTCATTCAAAAGAAATAGATATCCTATGATTAGATTTTCCATCTGATTTATTTAGACATTTTGTGGTATTCCAGCTGTTTAATTAGTATGAATCAACCATTTTTAACTAACCATGGAGGGTTTTACTGGGTTGTTATCTTCCCAGGATTTGTTGTGAATAGGGTCGTTTCTGCATAACTCATCCAAAATACACCATTCCTCAAGCAGGTCTATTAAATATTTGTACCTTTTCCTTTGCTGCCTAGAGGTTTAACACTGATGAAATTTCTGGAGGATTATCTATAAAAACACCAGCTTGGGGAGCGTGATGTGAATTTTAATGATCCTGCAGATCTAAATGCTGTGAGCTGCAAAATGAAAAGGAATTTTCCATTCAACAAGCTACGCGGCAGATAAAGGCTGCACCAGATCCCAAATTCACACTGGGTTGGGAAGCTCAACAGCTCTTATGCTTGTCTCTATTTGCCTTAAAAAAACCCAGAGTTATTGGCTTCATTGCCTCTTCTTTTTGAAACTCCAGGGTGCAAAGAATATTGCTTTAATATGCCGCAGTCAGACATTGTTCATCGCTCTCATAAACATGCATACCGGTCCTTTTTTATCTGCAGTAGGCTTTCCAGTTACATTTTATAGATGTGGCTTTGAACCAGATTGCATGTAAGGAAGGACACTATTTAGCACTGCCGTCCGTTACACATCTACTTAAATATAAGCTTTATTGAGTTCAACAGATTTACATCGCTAAGCATAAGAATGTAATCTTAAGTGGTGGATTTTTTAAAAAAAACAAATTTTCATACCATACACATATAACAACCATTTAACAACCACTCATTCAGTAACCACTTGAAGTTACAACAGCGTTGCAGAAGTGCTACTGATGACCAGTCCTTGAACTTGCTGCCTCAGAGTTGACCGCTTGTCAGGCAGGAAAGGGTGTGAGTGATTTAGCAGAGAGACATTGACATTGTTTATGGGAAGCCAGTAGGATGATCATGTGACTGTGGGATATTGTTAACACCTCACAAACTCTCTTCTACCCAGAAGTAGCCACTTACCTGCCTGCTAGCCTGCTGGTGAGCCACATGGAACTCATCAATTAACAACACCAACAGGGAGTTTCCAAGTGTCACTAAGCAATGTAGTCACTTAACATTTTATTTTATGACTGCATTGCTTAACAACAGAAATTCCAATCCCAATTACCACCATTAATTGAGGACTATTTGTACAGATAAAATCTTCTTTTGTTCAAAACCTCAAGTGTTTCAGTATTCTCTTTTGCCCCATTCTTCTCTACTTATTTGAATAAACTTGTTTCTAAAAATGATATTAGAACTGTAAAATATGTAGCTAATCTTATTTTAACTTTTTTTAATCTATGCCAAGCTATTTCTCCCTACTTTATAATATCAGGATCATAAAAAATGTATAGAATTTTTTTTTTAAAAAAAAAATTGTGATATGATTGTAAGGAGGATCCCACTGTAGTTATTTTTGCACATTATTTCATTGATGCATTACTTTAGTAATCTGCTGTTTTTTTCTTACAAATAATTAAAATTGGCTACCAAATTATTAGAGCAATTTAAAAAATACAAAAGTCAATTACTAAGAAACACACAGTAGCAAATCATATATAGAGAATAAATCCAGCAGAATTGTTATTATGAGTCGTTCAGACAGTTGTTTAGACTGGATTTGGTATTTTTATCCACCTATTGAATCCTTCCCAAGGGCATGGGATAGACAGATGTTGTTGTTTGATGGTGCTGAAGGTATCATCTCAGGATGTAATCTGTTCCAAGCAAAGCTGCCTTTTGCCATTGACTGATGATGATTTTGTCAATGCCGATGGCATTCAAGTGGTGATGTTTTGGGATTGCTCCCAACGTGCCTATTGTTATTGGTACTACCTTTGCTTTCTTTTTCCACAATTGTTTTACTCTATTTGCAGGTGTTTGTATTTTGTATTATGTGGCAGGTGCTTGTCTGTTTGAATTCTAAAATCCCAGACAGCTTTAGCTTCATTTTCTATTACTTTGTCTATTTTGTAGTCCCACCAGTTCTTGCTTGCAGGCAGGTGATATTTATTGCAGATATTCCAATGCACCATTGCTGCCACTTTGTTATGCCATGTTTGTAGTCAATCTGTAGAGTTTTCTCGAGGCAGTTAATTAGATAGTCCATTGTTTCCTCAGCTTCTTTGCAGAGGCAGCATTTGCTGTCTATTGCTGTCTTCTCAATTCTGGCTTTGTATGCATTTGCTCTTATTATTTAGTCTTAGGCAGCCAGAATTAGCTTCCCTGTCTTTTTCTTCAACTTCCCAGCTCTTAGGTATTGCCAGGTCTTGTTATTATCAGTTTTACCTTCTAGGTTTTTTTTTTTTTAATGTACTAGCCATGTCTCTTGCCGTGTCTTTTCTAATTCTTTATTTGGTCTTTCTTGTAGGCTAGTTTGGTCTCTCCAGTATTCAGTAAGCCTCCATGATGTAATTATTATTATTATATACATAAACATGAGAAATCACACCTGCCTATTTTTTAACTGGCATTGGCCTTTATATGAACTGAATTCTTCCCAAGAATGCAGGATGTTGTAATATAGCAGTATAGTATACTGTATGTGCTAATCCAAATAGCGTGGCCATTTGTAACTGACAGATGGACATTTTGTTAATGAGCAGATTTTATAAATGCCATCCAAAATTTTTTGGTATGGCACCCAGTGTGCCAATAACCATTGGGACCACCCATGGCTGGTTTATGGCATAATCTTTCCATTTCAGTTTTAAGAACTTGATAATTCATGATTTTCTCCCATTCTTTGTCTTTTATTCTACTATCTCATTGTTATCATTATCTAAAAATCTGAGAAATATTTCTGGATTCATCAAGTCTACAGTTGACCTATTGTCCAATCCTTGTTTATAGGGCTAGGAACCATATGCTTTCAGCATTTACAAATTACCAAGTATTTGAATATTAGGATTCTAAGTCTATCTCTATACTCCTTTCATTTGGAGGGATCTCTAGTGAGTTCATCAAACATAATTGGAAAACAAATGTGATAGTTGTATCATCAGTAGCTAATTGTATATGCTCAATTTCATGTGCCAAGAGTCATTGCACCATTATGCCATTACTGTTCTGAAAGCAAATTACTACCTATTTTGGCTCATTGATAAGGTAACTGTCTGATCCAGTTAGCAAGTACTGTGAGGAAAATTCTGACAATACTTCAAGTTTTAATATATTTCAAATCTTCCCCTGAAGATATTTATTCATTTTATGTGGCATTCTAAAAGTTCCATAGCAGGTTGTTGAGCAAGGAGGACCGAGAAGGATTTGTTGTAATCTACTAACTATATACAAATCTGCTTTATGTTAGTATTGTCTTGTTATATGGAGAAGCATAATATAGGCTCTCAGGAGTTATCGGTAGTCATCCGTCAAGGTTTTATGACAAAGCAATCTGCTGAGAAGGAAAAATTGAGGTGGGTACAATCAGAGGGCAGATCATAAGAGCTTGTATATAAGGACTTCGATATAACTGTTCCAAACACCTCACTCTTTCTTATCTCCCAACCATCTTTTAAACATACCAGTAATTGCAGAAACATGCAAGAAAAAGCAAAAGTATTCACTGTTTTTGTTACCTCCTTCTGTCATTGTATCTGTATTATACCAAAGTATTTCAGATTCACTAAACCTGCAGCAAATGCTTTGTGTAGTGGTCCCCTATAATAGCAACTACTACATGAAAGGAACCTTTAATAATAGAGGTGACATAGGTAGATTCATGTAAATTAATTGTTCACTTGGAGGCAGGGGCAGGGGTGGGCTGCAGGTGGTTCACAGGGGTTCAGGAGAACTTCTAGCTAAGATTCTGTGCAGTTCAGAGAACCCCCAAATCCCACTCCTGGCTGGCCCTGCCCACCTTGTCCCGCCCCTCCCAGGAGTCCCCACGTGGCCCATTTTGGATGCAGGTAAGTGCAGGGCATGCATGGACACTCGGGGAGGGCGAAAAATGGGCCTATTGGAAGTTTGGAAAAGCCGCCGGAGGGCCTCCGGAGCCTGGTGACACTGATTTCACCCTCCCGGAGGCTCAACAAAAGCCTCCGGAGCTCAGAGAGGCAAAAATGCCCACCCCCGTTATGGTGCAGGAGGCTGACTAGGCCATGGCCACCATGGCCACACCCACCCAGCAACCGGGCAGAGAACAGCTTGCTAAAATTTTTGAAGCCCACCCCTGGACAGGGGTATCTGTAGCAGTGGCAAAAAGCTAAGACACAACCCCCAAATTAAAGATCCACCCTTTTCAAGGTGCAAACTCCAAAGAAATAGATCTTCAATTGCACAGATGCTACCACTACTGGGTTGGTTGACACCTCTCTCAACAGACACCCTTGCCTTGAACATAATTGTTTTGTCCACCTTTCATCTCTTTAGAAGCAGAGTGGTCGTGCAGAAATATTTGCTAATATATAGCCACCTCTTTGTTCAATAGAAGACTCAAAGTTGCTCCTGTACCTGGCTCTCCATAGCGGAGGAAATCAGATCTGTCTGTGATACCACCCTGACACTTTCACAAAAAAGGACTGCATTGCCTATATTGCTAACAGAGGTAAGCAATAAAACCATGGGCCTTTCCCCCGCATCTCCTTCCTTCTGCCGTGGTATCCACATGGGAAATCTTTATCTCATCCTCTGTCCACAAGTGAAGCAGGCTTAAGTCACCCTTAGCCTTAGTTGTATCAGTGGTAAACTAATCATTCCATCTTACTCCAGAAGTCACCAAGGACAGCCTTAAGATGTGTATAATCTCACTGTCTATGTCATCCAGGTTCTTGGAAGGAAATCAAGTGATTCCAGTGACTTGAAACAGATGGCAATGCATGGGCTACCATATCAGGGTTCAAAAATGCACACTATTAGATGGAAGCAGAGACCTAGGAGTCTCTAGTATCTTTTTGCTACCATCTGGTAGCTGTCCAAATTTCTGGAGCCCAGATTTGATGACCCTATGACAGAGGCAGCATACAAATCAGCATGCCATCACACTTTTTTGTCAACTCAACAATGCCTGAAGAATCCTGTGCATCAGGCTTCGTATGTACAGGTACTCCTTAGTTAACAACAGTAATTTTTGTCCCTAAGTGATCTGGTCATAAAGCATGATGTTGGGTTATTGTGTTACTTAGTGGTGACAGTTGTGGCCAATCGCCAGTTACTTTTATTAAGCAAGGACTGCATAGGTCATTAAGCAAGGACTTCATGTGGTTGTGATTTCCAACTTCCTGCCAGATTCCACATTCACTTTGCTTATGGTAAGCCAGCAGATAAGGTCAGATATCATGATGATGTGACTGCAGGATGCTCAATGGTCAGAAATTCATATTGGTTGCCAAGTGGTGGATGAAACTTTGAGACTTGGTTGTAACTACCACTCATTCAGCACTGTCACAAACTCAAATCATTGCTGAAGAAGTGGTTGTTAAACAAGGACTACTTGTACTTCCAGCAAGAGAAGCTAAACCCAAAGCTCCATTTCTCAGACATTTAACACTGGATACATATAACAGATGTGGTGGCTCAGTGGCTAAGATGCTGAGCTTGTCGATCAGAAAGTTCAGTGGTTCGAATCCCTAGTGCAGGTCAGTGGTTCGAATCCCTAGTACCGCTTAATGGAGTGAGCTCCTGTTACTGGTCCCAGCTTCTGCCACCCTAGCAGTTCGAAAGCATGTAAAATGCAAGTAGAAAAATAGGAACCACCTTTGGTGGGAAGGTAACAGTGTTCTGTGAGCCTTAGACATTTAGTCATGCCAGCCATATGACCATAGAGAAGTCTTCGGACAGCGCTGGCTCTTTGGCTTAGAAACTGAGATGAACTCCGCCCCCTAGAGTCAGGAACAACCAGAACATATGTGTGAGGAGAACCTTTACCTTTACATATAACAGAGAAAACAGAATTACAAATATTAAGAACACTAACAAAGCCAATGAGAACATTAGCCAGAATAAAAAAAGCCTTTCAATTTAGACACATTTGCATATTCCTGAGCTTCTTAATTTGTAGTGGAAGAGATAGATAGAAATGGAAGAGACTTCAGTGGCATTTTACCTTCAAATACCAAAAACATAATTTCTCCTTCTATCAAACAAGACAAAAACGAACTTCTTCTCTCTTAAACCAGAAGCCATTCTTGACTGAGGAAAAGGACCTGAAACTGAGATAAATGAAATAGCCCTGCAGCCAGAAATGTGGGACCCAGGAGACTGAATAGGAGGCACTCCCAAATCATCTTTCCTACCCAGGCATAATTCGCTCTACTGTGCCTGAACGGCATATTCAAAATATTTTCTGTAGTATGTCCCTTTTTATTCTACCTAATGAATGTTTTGCAGTGAGAGGGGGGAAAGGAAGAAAGAAGCTACAGTGTGAAATCACTGGGGGAATACAGTTGGTGATGTTTTGAAGATGATTCAGAAGTGCTTCGGCCTTCACGCAGCACAAGCACATCATTTGTTGTTCATTACAGCGGCCTTTATTTTTAGGCTTACTTGTGAAAGATGGTGTGGCTGTTTTAAGGAGCTGATTCACACCTGAAACAATTGGGTGGTGTGGGTTTTTTTCAGGCTCCTATGGACTGATTATATTGTCATCATTGCCACTTCTCCCTGGTGAAACTGAAATGACAGAGGAGCCTTACCACTTAAAAAAATTAAATACATAGGCAATAAGAGAAAAAATATTTATTTCAAGACGTTTTTGAACTGTGCTAATAATTGAGTAACCCTAGACTCCTCCTATGGACAGTGGTAATAATCTTGTCAGACTTTTTTAAAAAAATATTCTTCCTTTTTTTCCCCACATTCCATTTAATGATTTAAAGATGTTGTGTTTTTTGGTTGAATATTTCTGGCATATTTTCCTTTTCCAGAATACTGCAGTCAACTGTTTAATGTAAACAGACACTAGCAATTTCTAATGTCCTTTTATTTTCAAAAGCCCTCTTGGTGACTTCATACATATATTCATTCATGCTGGGTTCTTGTAAACACTATGGAAGTAGTTAGCCATTACTATCTCCAGGGATGATGATAAAGATCAATTAATAAAATATGGTAAATGATCAGCAGGCTTATTCCAGGCTTATTTGTTTTACTTCCGAGACTAATCAATAGCCTTACCAAGACCCAGCCCTGTTTAGCTTCCCATTCCACCTCACCATAACACTAAACATAGCAACATCTTTTTTTACTATTTAGTTTATATTGTTGCATTGTCAATGTTTTTATTTTGGTAACTCACTGAGAGTTATCATATAGCAATAGTGTAAAAATACAATCAATATATACATACATAATCCCTTTCCATTTTTAATAAGTAAGGTAAGCTGGTTTGAAGCCATTCTATATTGCAAATAAGACCGTGATTCATATTTTTCATTCATTACATCTCTAATGCTTTTTAGTTGGATAGTGCAGTAAAAGAAGAGGATAATATACAAAGGAAAGACATCATCTATGGATGGAAAGCTTAGACACAATTTGTGAGAACAGAAACTGGAAGCTGTTCATAAGATCTCTGGATCCAAGCCACAGTATTGAACATATACAGAATAAACAGAAAGTGGAAGGGACTTTGGAAGTCTTCTAGTCCAATCCTCTGCTCCAGACAAATGACTGTTATGCTTGATAGCAATAGTTATCAGATGAACCACTTTTCCAAGAAGTGGCAAAAATTCAACACATACTGCTCCCTGACTGTTCCTTGCATTCCCAACCTTAAACTTAGCTAAACTATCCATCACAACGCCTTAGATTCTTATTAGTTCACAAGAAATAGGTCTTGCTATTTCCTCTGCCCAAACTCTCTATGGTATACTAAAGATACTAATCTTCCTAAGCAAGAAAAAGTTGAGTATTTCTGGCATATTTTTCCTTTCCAGAATACTGCAGTCAACTGTTTAATGGTAAACAGACACTAGCAATTTCTAAGTGTAAAGAATGAAAAACCAAAGGTTTTCATTGCAAGAGTTAAACTGTACATATCTATTACTATCTTAATGTTTTATACCAAATGGATTGTATTGAAGGGAACAATGAATTCAGTGGAATTTAATTTAAATTGACAGGTCTGGCAGTGTACCATAAATCTCTTCCTATGCATTATTACAGAAAAGTTGCCCTTGGTCTTTTATATCTATAGGAAACATTATGTTTATTTATTTCATTTTGTCATTAGTTTATATGAATTCAGAAAATTCCTGTGTTTGAGGACAGTGTCCTGGTAACTCAGTACAAATGTTTCTGCTAGATATGGAATATGCATGGCTATTCTAGCTACGCTTCTACAATATGAATTATTGTGTCAGGTGCTACAACCTGCAGTTAAATAATATAAATTTGTTTTATGATCTTTACTTTGGATACTATCCTTAGATGTCCCCACATCTTTGCAAATTTTTCTCCTCCACCTGGATCAAAGCTGAAATATTGGTTTTTCATCGGTAAATTATTTACAATTGTACGAGTAATAGAGCTAATTACAGAAATGAGGAGATGGAATTTGAAAATCTAAATGAATGGACAGATGGATGGATATATACAGATAGATGGCCAATAGAAAGCTGATAGACAGACAGATAGATATAAACAGAGATAGATAGATAGATAGATAGATAGATAGATAGATAGATAGATGGATGGATGGATGGATGGATGGATGGATGGATGGATGGATGGATGGATGGATGGATGGATGATAGATAGATAGATAGATAGATAGATAGAGATAGATAGATAGATAGATAGATAGATAGATAGATAGGATGATGATAACAAAGTTGATTGATAAGAAATAGATATACTATAGATAAAGAAAATAGATGGCATAGATGTTGTTGGTGAAGATAGATGATTTTGAGAGAGAGTGAGGGGTGGATGGATGATGGATGATGATAATGATGATAGATGGATGGATGGATAGGATGGATGGATGGATGGATGGAGACAGCAGGTCCCTTTCATCCCAACACTATGTTTGAAGTGCAGAGAACACCATGAGCTTTAATCAGAAGTGGATTCCTACAGGTTCGGTCCAGTTCTCCCAAACCGGTAGTGCTGCCTTCAAACAGACAGCAAACTAGTTCTCTGTTTTTGTTAAAAGAGGGCCCACACACCCGCCTGTGGGTTATACTTAGCTTTATTCCGGCTTCTGGTGCCCAGCTGATTTGGGCGGCAGCTTGAATTGCTGCGCCTCAGCTGTTTTCCCTTTTTTCTGCTTAATTTTCATTCAACTGTGCACGCACGAATTGCGCACGCTCAGCAAGCCGATAGTAAACCGGTTAGGAACCCACCACTGGATTCAATCCCAGAAAGTGCTACTGAACAACAACAAAAACAGTGTTGGGATTGCAGAGTGACATTATATTCCAAATGAATTATATTCATATTCCAAATGAATATAATATCGATGGCCAATTATCAAAGCTTTCTTTTCTCTGTTCCCATCTCTATTATTCTTCTGTAATTCTTATGACCGCATAAACTAGACAATTGATCTTTTTCAGCCAAATGGTTCCAATTCTTCCCTGTCTTGCAATTTACTTAGTTACAGTCACAGTGTTTCCACAATGCAGCATTTGGAAGATGAATCTTGACACTCCTCTGATGAGCCCCAGGAGGCTTTTAGTCTCACAGCACTTGGGTGCGTTTGCTACACTAACAGCTACTTTGCATCTGCTGAGTCATGCTTTTAGAAAGCCACATTTACATAGCCATTAAAATGTACAAATTAACAGCTGTTTTATCTAATGATGTGGCAAAATACAGAAATTTGAAATGTACACCCTAACCCTAGATTTTGTCACAATAACTGTTTTATCTTTCTGTGAATCTATATGCACAAGTGACCTTCATTATTTGTGGTTTTGTTATCCATATTTCTCTCTCTCTCTCTCTCTCTCTCTCTCTCTCTCTCTCTCTCTCTCTCTCTCTCTCTCTCTCTCCCTCCCTCCCTCCCTCCCTCCCTCCCTCCCTCCCTCCCAATTCTGGTCTTATTTCTCTGTTAATTAATAGACAAAAATATCAGATAGTGTTTCCCCTCCCTGCATATATTAACTTCAACATTTAAGTGTCATTTACATGCAGTTTGGTTACTCACTGTAAACCCTACAAGCTAGCCCACATCAGGTAATCAACTCCACCAAAAGACTAAAAGTACATTTATTGAAACTGGCTATAAATGCAGAATTTTGCAAGTCTGATTCTGCTGTAACCTCCTCCTCTTTCATATAGTTCAGAGAATTAGGGAGGTATCAGCTTGAGCTGCCTCCAAATGTTGCCTCATTGTATGTCTAAAAATGACCCTTTTACTAAGGCAATGGATCCTGCATATCTGGAGGAGGTCATCTTCTTCACTCCTTACACTTAACTGGATAAATCCTCTGCAGATAATGCGAACCACTGTACAGCATAGATTGAGTCAGTCCTTCAGGCCTACTTCAGACCTCCATAAGATCTTTCATCTAGAATTTTAACACTTTAAATATATTTCTTACGCTGTTACTATTCAGTCCAGCACACAGGAGGCTATCTGTTGTGGCCTGCCAGCAGCCAGCAGCCAGCAGAGCTGGCAGCAGATTCAGACAGTGAGGAGGTTGGGGAGAAACATGGGCCTGGAGTCTAGAGAAAGCTCTGATAAGGGTTTTGTGTTGGAGGCAGAGAGGGGGCCAGAGCCACATGCCAGTTACCAGCTGCATTCAGAGTCAGATATCAGTGAAGCAAATGAACAGCTGGAGCCTGATCCCAGTGTGTGCATGCACAGAGTTGTCAGACAAAGAGAACAGCTAAAAAACAGGGGTTGACTTGGGAGTAAGGGCACAGGTGCACGCTGAATGGCCCCTCCCAGAGGAAATAAAAGAGGAGCGAAAGGGGAGTGGAGTTTGCAGGAAACAATTAGTTTGTTTAATTGGTTCGTGACTCTCTGAGACTCCTTACCAAGTTTTGCAGATAGCGGCCTGTCAGCTTTCCAAGCCAGATAAGGTCTGTGATTGTAAATCCTCCCTTGAAAGACTTTGATAGACGTGAATGAGCAGAATTCACAGCAAATTAATAATTTGTCGGGTTTTCGTCAGGACAAGGAGTTTGCTTCGTGCTCTCAGGAAGCCTAGATCAGAGCCTCCACTCACCTGAAAGAAGCATGATGTGCAAACTGAACTTTTGTTTAAATGGTTCAGCTTCAGCTTTATACAGAGATGCCTGTCTTCTTACTTACCTTCTGAAATTATTGATCTTTTCATCTAAATATTGATCTGACCTGTCAGCAGTGGCTATCTGCTCTCTAGTTATTTCCACAAAACATACAAATTCTACCTCTGCTGAGTCCAGATTAGTTGAGTGATAGCTTTTGCTCGCTAGGTAACCACGGTGCTTATAATCAATGCCTTGACTCCTCTGTAAGGGTTTCCAAATGCATAGTTCATTGCTAGTTGATGTGGCCTGATATTAAATCCCTTGTTTCTACAGGGTATTGCTTTGCTTGCCCAAAAATTAGTTTTCAAGATCTATACCATGATAACTTTCTCCACGTGCTCACAGAGCTGTGCTTCACATACTAACACAATAAATGTAGTCTTCAACATCAGTATTCTTCAACATCTTCATCAATGATTTGGATGAGGGAATAAATGGGGAACTCATCAAATTTGCAGATGACACCAAGCTGGCAGGAATAGCCAACACTCCAGAAGATAGGCTAAAGGTACAGAAGGATCTTGACAAACTTGAACATTGTGCGCTATCTAACAAAACGAAATTCAATGGTGAAAAAAGGTTCTATATTTAGGCAAGAAAAATGAAATGCACAGGTACAGTATAGGTGGTACCTTGCTCAATTGTAGTAACTGTGAGAGGGATCTTGGAGTCCTAGTGGGCAACCATTTAAATATGAGCCAGCAGTGTGCAGCAGCTGCCAAAAAAGCCAACACAGTTCTAGGCTACATAAACAGAGGGATAGAATCAAAATCACGTGAAGTGTTAATACCACTTTATAATGCCTTGGTAAGGCCACACTTGAAATACTGCATTCAGTTTTGGTCGCCACAATGTAGAAAAGATGTGGAGACTCTAGAAAGAGTGCAGAGAAGAGCAACAAAGATGATTAGGGAACTGGAGACTAAAACATATGAAGAACAGTTGCAGGAACTGGGTATGTCTAGTTTAATGAAAAGAAGGACTAGGGGAGACATGATGGCAGTGTTCCAATATCTCAGGGATTGCCACAAAGAAGAGGGAGTCAAACTATTCTCCAAGGTACCTGAGGGTAGAACAAGAAGCAATAGGTGGAAACTAATCGAGGAGACAAAAAAACAACTTAGAACTGAGGAGAAATTTCCTGACAGTTAGAACAATTAATCAGTGGAACAGCTTACCTCCAGAAGTTGTGAATGCCTCAACACTGGAAGTCTTTAAGAAGATGTTGGATAGCAATTTGTCTGGAATGGTATAGGGTTTCCTGCCTAGGCAGGGGGTTGGGCTAGAAGACCTCCAAGGTCCCTTCCAACTCTGCTATTGTATTGTTGTGATTGTTGGTATCACATCTTTTATGAAACCTTGAAGTTCCCTTACATAGAAAAAACAGGAGATGAGTCATAAATGTTCTTAGGAAATATTTATTATGAAAAAATGTGGTAGTCCAGCAAATTTAATGAGGCATTCAAGATACCTTTCTTTCAGTCTCTGGCACAAAGTCCCACTGATTAGCACTTTTCACAATGCAGAAAGCTTCCCGTATCTAACATCATATACCCTCTACCTTGATGTGGGATTTTCTCACATAGTGAGGAAATGTTTTCTTTTGAAATGCACAATTCTATTGATGTAATTCAAAATAACTGAAATCATTTCTTTCTTTCTTTCTTTCTTTCTTTCTTTCTTTCTTTCTTTCTTTCTTCCTTTCTTCCTTCCTTTCTTCCTTCCTTTCTTCTTTATTGGCCAAGTGTGATTAGACATACAAGGAATAACAAAAACTATTAAAACACATTAAAAACAATAAAAATATTAAAAACATAATCTGCAAAAGTGCAATAGAATAGTCATTTAGCAGGCTCCCCATAGCCACTTCCAGATCCTCAGGCAAAATGATAAAGCCAAGTCTTCAAGTCCTTTCTAAAAGCCAGAAGGGTAAGGCCAATGAGAAAATGGAAGAAAGAATAAATTGCTTTATACAGGAAATTACTTCAACCTTGATTGATTATGTGCCATCAAGTCAGTGTTGACTCTTAGTGGCCGCATAGATTTTCTCCATAATGATCTGTTGAACTCACACAGATTGTTACCTAGTTGGGTAATGAAATGTCTGTAAGCAAACAACTAAACTGAGAAAGTACCAAAAAAAAACCACAGAGAAACCACCTGGGATCAATCATATCAAAAGCTTGGGTCGCCTCTCTCGCCACTGGAACATTTGCTGTTTACCTCAGGCAGCTACATTTCTTCCTCTGTTTTTCAAAATCTACAAATGAGTCGCCTTCCTCCATCCAATTTATGATTGTGTGAAACCAGGGGTGGGTTTCAACCGGTTCGCGGCGGTCCCTGCGAACCCGTTGGTCGGCGAACCCGGAAGTAAATAACTTCCGGGAACGGCGAAGGGCCCAGCCGCCCGCCCGCGCTCCTTACCCGGTTTTGACGAGTTCTGCACTTCCATGCATGCGCAGGACGCATACAGCGCCTGCGTGATCCTCCAGGAGCAGCTGGAGAATCGCAGAGACCGGTTGGTTTTATACTACTGGGTGGTTTGGAAAATGAAGAAAAAGAATTCCGGAGCCCAGAGTGAATTGGTGTCAAGATTGTTAAACTTTGTATGTTTCTGAAATGAGGGTTAATAGAAGAAAAGAAATATAAAAGGATTCAATATCCCAGTCTATTTAACCAGTTAACTCAGGAAAAAGCTCATTGAAAAGTAGACTGTACACAGTTCTAGGCTGCATTAACAGAGGGATAGAATCAAGATCACGTGAAGGGTTAATACCACTTTATAAGGCATTGGTAAGGCCACACTTGGAATCCTGCATTCAGTTTTGGTCGCCACGATGTAAAAAAGATGTGGAGACTCTAGAAAGAATGCAGAGAAGAGCAACAAAGATGATTAGGGGACTGGAGGCTACCAAGAACGGTTGCAGGAACTGGGTATGTCTAGTTTAATGAAAAGAAGGACTAGGGGAGACATGATAGCAGTGTTCCAATATCTCAGGGGTTGCCACAAAGAAGAGGGAGTCAAACTATTCTCCAAGGCACCTGAGTGTAGAACAAGAAGCAAGGGTGGAAACTAATCAAGGAGAGAAGCAACCTAGAACTGAGGAGAAATTAATGTGTATGGCTATGTGACCTTAACAGAGTAATGGTTGCTATGTAAAATCCTGCAGGGTTAGAATCACTGCCTCTTCACCATCAGGATTTGGGTGGTAAGAAAAACAATATCTGTGATCATTTGTCATCAGGCAGCAAAACCCTGGGAAGGAAAATTATGTTCTTGCGGTGTTTCTTTTTAAGGAAAAGGAAGGAATTGATTATATTAATTTAGAGCAGAGGTCCCCAAACTTGGCAACTTTAAGACTTGTGGACTGCAATTCCCAGAATTCTCCAGCCAGTTGAAGTCCACAAGTCTCAAAGGTGTCAAGTTTGAAGATCTCTGATTTAGGGGAATAGCAAGAAAACATTTTTGATCATTCACTGCTCTGTTCACATTGAACAGGAAGAGTCCATTTTTAACTTTTCTACTTCTGCTTTTATCCTGGGCTTCTCTCTCTTCCCATTCAATAAATAAAGAATTAACTTTAAAAAGAAACTTTGCCTTTGTGTTTACAAGAGCAATCAGGACCAAAGATTCTGGTTATGCATCCAGCTCAAGTGCCAAAAAGCAGAGATGATCAAAACAACATTGTCCAATATAGTGGCAGGTGATAGCACCAGGGCTGGCTCATGTGAGCTGGGTCTCTTTTGTATTCAGTATCAATAATTCATTGCCTGCATGTGGGAATTGATCCCAGCTAGGATATCCCCCAGAGGAGTCGGAGTGTGAAGTCACACTTTAAAAAAAAAATCTGCAGATTAACACAGCAAGATCAAAAGCCTCTGTCTGCAATAAACATGTTTTGCCCCTTCATTTGTATCCAGCAAAAAAGCTAAGTTCTGCATTTGTTTGGATAACAAATTGCAGTAATTAATGCATGCATTGATTCCTTTCCCCAAGTTTCCCTTAAAGGTCATTTCCATATTTAATTTATTTTTAAAAAAAACTCATATACTTCCTTTTCATCAGTACATCCTCCCTGGATTCAGTGCTTGTTCAGTAAAAAGAAAGAAAAAAGAGTAATTAAAGTGGCAAATTATGAGGGACAAAAGGTTAAATTTCTATCATATTAAAATGTATTGAAATACAATGTGTAAAATAATTATTTTTTGTAATATGTGAAATGAAGTTATAGTCCTTCCAGACAATTACAGCATATTTATTTTGTTAGCAATGACACTACTTTCATAAATCAGAACCACACTTTAGGAGATCTATAAATAATCTAATGGTAATCTTACATTGTTTTGGATGCTTAGCTATCTATACATACATACACACACACACACACACATACACACATACACATATATACACACATGTCCTGAAATTCTCCCTTGCACTTCATTACAAAATGTGTTCTTGTCAATGCAATTTCAACATGTGCATCAGAGAGAGAGAGATGGGAAAGAAGGAAAAGTAAGAGAAGAATATACTATATCCTACAAATAGATTTATTCAAAGATAGTAAAGAAAATGTATAGATGTTGCCAAGGAATGTATTCAAATATATAAATGAAATGTGAAGATTCATCTCTCCCTAGTCCTTCCCAACTTGGTACATAAGTTCATATAAGGAGCTTTTTATACTATGTACTAATATAATACTATTATATAAATATGGAAAAATATAGATTTGGAAATCCTTGCTAGTTAAAAGAGTTCCTGATTAACCTTTCACTGACTCCTGTAATCATATGATACAAAGCTTGCCTTCTTCCTAGAGTGATGGCTTTAGAAGAAGATGTTAAATTTAACCTCTGGTGCAATGATAAATTGACAATAAAAAATTCAATGGCTTGGTAATTACCAATCACTTTGGCCATCGGCAACATTTTTCAGTTCTGTCAGCACTTATTGGCACAAAAGCTTCGGCAGAAATTCTCCCGGTCCCCCTTCTTTTTAACTTTGTTTTCATGATGCAGATTAAATCTGCCACCCAATTACGGATTCATTTTCCTAATTTTTCATGTCTGTACCATGCCCCAGCTGCACAAGCCTGATAATTGTGGAATCCAGCCCTGATGATTAACATCAGAAGAATTAATTATGCCTGCTATTAAAATTCCAAGTTGCACATGGTGATCAAGAAAAATTAAGCTTCTCCTGGCCTCTCAATCATCTCACCTTTCATGGGAGTGATAATGCCTTGACAGCTAAACTGCAGTCCGTTTTGAGTAGAAGTCTCAACTGGCTATTCTTTGCAAATTGTGCTACATGGTTTATTGGCAATTCCTGAAATTCATATGACTGCCTTCAAAATGGATATTAAAAAAAAGTATTCCTACGTTAATATTATCCTTATGGATGTACATGAGAGAATGAGAGAAGAGAAAGCTACAATTTTCTCGGAAGCCACATTTGTAGCAAGTCCAAAATTTCAACTTCCTCCTCTCTCAGCCACCATTTTGTATAACTTCACAAATACAATCCAAGAAATGCTCAGAGTGTTTGTTGGAGGGGAAAAGTTGTGAACAGTTTTGTTATTTATCCACTCTAGGCACAATAGGTACAAATAACAGAAAAGCAGAATCCAGATCAATGTTCCAGAAAATGTCTACTGTAATTAGTAAGAGCAGTTTGAAATGGAACCATTTCCTGAGGAAGACCATAAGGCTTAGCTGCTCATGTCTGGTAGGAAAAGGACAGTAGGGAAGGATAAAACTACTGCTGGAAAGGACAGTAGAAGAATTAAGAAAGCAAAGTGTCTAACTTCTCCCTCACAAACATCTTGTTCAGATATCATTCTATTGTGTTTTCATAGGGACAGACAAGATAGCAATAGCACTCAGACTTATATATAACTTTACAATGTTTTACAGCTCTCTCTAAGTGGTTTAGAGTCAGCATATTGCCCCCAACAATTTGGGTCCTCATTTTACCCACCTCGGAAGGATGAAAGGCTGAGTCAACCTTGAGCCTAGTGAGATTTGAAGTGCCAAATTGCAGACAGCCAGCAGTTAGCAGAAGTAACCTACAATACTGCACTCTAACCACTGCACCACCATGGCTTATATGAAAGATTATAAGGCCATTGGAATTGATATGACTATTATATAGATGCCATCACAATATAAAATAGATGTTGAGACTCTGAAAAGAGTGCAGAGAAAAGCAACAAAAATGATTAGGGGGCTGGAGGCTAAAACATACGAAGAACAGTTACTGAGATTGGATACATCTAGTCTAATGACAAGAAAGACTAGGGAAGGCTTGATAGCAGTGTTTCAATATTTGAGGGACTCCTACAAAGATGAGGAGGTCAAACTATTTTCCAAAGCATCGATAGGCAAGATGAGAAACAATAGATGGAAACCAACCAAGGAGAGAACCTAGAACTAAGGAGACATTTTTTAATGGTGAGTGCAATCAACCAATGGAATTACTTGCCTTCAGAGGTTGTCGGTGCTCAATCACTGGAGGCTTTCAAGAAAAGACTGGACGGCCATTTATTTGAAATGGTATAGCATCTGCTTGAGCAGAGGGTTGGGACTAGAATACTTCCAAAGTCTCTTCCAGGTTGTTATTATTCTATTCTACTCCTACTCTACTCTTGTTGTTATTGGTTGCGAAGTCATGACCCCATGAACAACGTTCCTCCAGGCCTTCCTGTCCTCTACCATCCTCTGGAGTCCATTTAAGCTCACACCTACTGCTTTGGTGACTCCATCCAGCCATTCTCTGTTATCCCCTTCTTTTGTCCTCAATTTTTCCCAGCATTAGGCTCTTCTCCTGTGAGTCCTCCCTTCTCATTAGGTGGCCAAAATATTTGAGTGTCATCTTCAGGATCTGGCCTTCTAAAGAGCATTCTTGGTTGATCTCCTTTAGGATTGACCAGTTTGATCCCCTTGCAATCCAAGGGACTCGCAGGAGTCACTACTACTCTACTCTATTCTATTCACTGCCACATACTTTCTTCAAGGTCCCCTGTGTACTCCTTTATAATAAATACCTATATTCAATGCACACTTTTTAAAATGTTTCCCCATTTTAACTCTGTGTTAATTTTTTCAATAAATAACACTGTGGCACTTATCCTTCTCATACGATATGCCTAAAATAGCAGTGAATATTCTAAAGGAGTTGGCAGAGCTCTGAGAACGACAAGTAATAGGTGCCCTATGAACCAAATATGAGTTGCAGATGGCAGCTCTACACTGATGGTTTTCTTCAAATAGAAAAGAGCAACTATTGCATTAATTGAAGTCTTAATATAGTTCCAGAAAGATGGCTTCAAAAAAGGCCCTACTACTACGTTCATATTGGAAGCACCTACCAAAGTGCTTCTGGGCTGAAAGGATTAGCCAGTGACATCCTGTTGCCCAGGGGATGCCCGAGGGGGCTCCTTTCATGCCGCTGTTATTTTCCCAACAAAGTGGTACCTATTTATCAACTTGCATTTGCATGCTTTCAAACTCTAGGTTGACAGGAGCTTATTCTGTCATAGGCTCCCTCTCCCTCCCTGCTATCAGCCTCGAAATGGACTTCAACATCCTAACTATATGAGCCACTGCCGTCCCAGTCTGAAAGTTCGTAAAAGCATGGTTTTGTCAGTGAGCCTGGGGACTATGAATGGTGACCAATTGAATTGTGTTGCTGCTACAATGGGAGGTGGGTTTTCTTAATGGGTGTTATTATATGGTTGATTTTTAAATTTTTGTAAGCTGCCTTGATTCATCTATGTTTGAATTGGGTGACTATATACATTTATTTTGTAATTTTAAATAAGGAATTCTTCTTCCAAACTTCCTCGTCCTCATAAGATAATTAGTTTGGGGCTTTTAACCAAAACTAGTACTCTTGAGTAGCAAGCAAGATTTGGCTCTACACTCAATGCCTTGTTCCCGAGATCTGCTCAATCTCCTCGCAAATTATTACTCTTTTACATTTTTGTCAAGAATAGCCTTTTGAATGTTTCCACACACCAAATAAAAACATATTATTCTAATTCAAAGTAGAAAACTAATATATCAGGATAAATTTCATTACCTAAAGAAGGGGATTTTAGTATAAAATTTAAAAATAGAATCAATCCCCAGAAGTCTGAAATTGCAAATTATATTTCATTACTTATTTTTATTTATATATTTATATCGCCCCTTTATTTTTACAAATAACTCAAGATGATGAACATATCCAATACAGGACTAGAACTCTCAGTCTCCTGGTTTCTAGCCTGCTACCTTAACCTCTAAACCAAACTGGTTTTCTTTGATATACTTTTTTATGCTTCAAAATGATGGACTAATATTGGCAGAATTTTGACTGAGAGCAAAGAGCAGAATCTTTCAATTTCTTTGTTTTAAGAATTCAGGATAGGATATTTTAATTGTTCCCCTACCATTCGAGGCTACATGCACATAACAATTAACCATACCCAGGCTAAGCCTATGTTGAACATTTTATGCAGTAAAATATGGTAAAATAACAGATATTGCCATCTAAGAATCATTTTGTGGAGACAGGGGATATTTTTAAGTGTTTCCACATATTGTTAAAAGAGAGAGAGAGAGAAAGATTGGAAATCACAGGAAAAGTTTTTTAAAAGGAGTAGGTTAGGTTATCATTTACATACTATAGTATGATCAAAAAATCCAGAATTATTTTTCCTCTTCCAGCCATTTCTGCATAATTCCAGCAATTGAGATGATCAAATTTTTAATTCTAAATGATATTTATTTGAAAACACTGTGAGCAAAGAAAATTGCATGTAATCCTTAGAAATAGAGCACCTTGAAAAGCTGATACAGAGTATTGTTATTGATTTGTTTACCAATACAAATCACTTTTAGCTGACTTTATTTCTTCCTCACAATCTATTTGGTAGGCAATGCAGAAGAAGAAAGGCTGTGCTTACAAATACTATCTTCTCTTTACCCCAGGGCATGCAGTATGTCTTTAGGATAGCAATACAATATATCTACTAGCTCATATACCAGCCAGTGGTGAAATTCATTTTTTTTACTACTGGTTCTGTGGACATGACTTTGTGGGTGTGGCAGGGGAAGGATACTGCAAAATTTCCATTCCCACCCACTCTAGGGAAAGGATACTACAAAATCTCCATTCCCTCCCCACTCCAGGGGGAAGGATATTGCAAAATTTCCATTCCCACCCCACTCCAGGGGAAGAATACTGCAAAATCTTCTTTCCCTCCCCACTCCAGGGGAAGAATACTGCAAAATCTTCTTTCCCTCCCCACTCCAGGGGAAGGATACTGCAAAATCTCCATTCCCACCACACTCCAGGGGAAGGATACTGCAAAATCTCCTTTCCCTCCCCATTCTGGGACCAGCCAGAGGTGGTATTTGCCGGTTCTCCAAACTATTCAAAAATTCTGCTACCAGTTCTCCAGAACCTGTCAGAACCTACTGACTTTCACCACTGATACTAGCCCTTGTTTCCTGAAAAACTGTACTATCGGTACTATGATCCATGAAAATCCATTTGGTTTTATGAATTTAACAGGTTTAAATCATTCCAAATCCACCCAAAGTATTCACTACAGATCAAAGGCTGTTAGCAAACTTTTTAAAAAACCCAATGCAACCCATGCTGATATCTTAGCTGACATTCTTCTATTGAGAGGAAAGGTTTTATTTTTACCAGTCACACAGCTCAGATAAAATTAAATATCCCTCTACAAAATAAGATGGCTTTAGTGTTGTAGGGAACTCTTCTATTTTTGTAGCTTTAATAAACTGAAAAGAAATAGCTGTTTCAGAGCTAGGCAACAATAGTACTTGGAAATACTGTAAAATGTTAGTGGAATAAAAACGGATTTATAAGATTTTAAAGTGACAATAGTAAGTATGGAAAACTATACTTATTGTCTCATTTCCCAAACATGTAAAGGATACTCATAAACTATGCAGAGTAAGTTATGATGGGAATAGCCATATAACCTAATATTTAATAGTTCAGAAATAAATTCTATAAAATCGAATGAAATATTGCTATGGTAATAAATACCTTCTGTTAAAAATAGATTACAAAATTGAAGGACTTTTGAGATTATTAGCTATTTTTTAGATTATTTTCATCTGGAACACGGTGTCAAATTATACATAAATAGCTACTTCTAAATGTGTTAATAGAAAGGAAGGTAAATCCTAACATGCCTCAAACCTAAAGAAAAGAATATTATATTCTACATAAAATAGGCCAATAAGTAATTGCAATTATTTTATTGCCTCATCTTACAAATGACAACTAGAAAAATGTTCAAGATTAAATGAGCATTTATTGTGTGATAGATTTCCATAATTCAATAAAATGAAGGAGTTAAGTCATAGTTAATACAATACAGCTCAACTATAATAATTAGAGGAGTCCAGTTTGCAGTTTCCACATTGCTTCTTAGTTATACCCTAAGCCAGTGATGGTTAACCTTTCTGATGCCCAGTGTCCAATGCATGCACGCGTGCTTCAATTCCCAAAATGCAATGCAAGCGCCTCGATGCACGCGCCTGCCCCCTGTGGTGGGGGGAACCTGCACAGATCGGGGAAGGCATGGGTGGCAGAAATGGAGGGGAAAGCTAGGGGGCAAATCTTTTTGGTGTCGAGTGTCCAATGCATGCATGACTGCCCCAAAATGTAATGCGAGCGTCTCCGTGCATGCGCCTGCCCACTGCGATGGGGGGAAACTGCAGAGATCGGGGAAGGTCCTGGCCCCTGAACATGCACAGCAGAGACTTGAAGACCAACTGGGTGGCAGGAAGCACGTGCGCATACATGGTGGAGCTGGGCTGGGCTGGGCGATGGCTGTCATTCCCGCAGAGAGGGCCCTGCATGCCACCTGTGGCACGCATGCCATAGGTTTGCCATCACGGCCCTAGGCTTATGCACCTGCATCTTCCACTTTCTCAATTTTCTTTGAGCGTCAGTAAAAGTCCTGGTAAATTTAAAAGCAGTTTGTTATGAAGATTTCAAAGGAGGTAATGTTCCAAGGTTTATATTTAAAACTCTTGCAGTTAAATGGAAGGAGGTTCTTTTGAATCTTGCCCAACATTTTCATCAAAATTAGTAATTTTACTTATCTGTATTTCAAAATATGTTAGCCTAAACACCCAGTAGAGTTTGAAGGTGCAGCTACACTAAACTAGAATTGACACAAATGTATTTTTGAAAGTCTCCATCAAATTGGGTGAGGAGAAGGTTTTTAACAGGTTCTCACAGTTAGGGGATTCTGCTTCAGTAAAGGCGTGTTAACACAACAGTAACACACCTTTAATTAGGACCAATGCTGAAAAAGCCTAGTGAGAGAAATGCCATTATGTCTTCTTTGCTGTTATTTAATTATAAATAAGTAATTAAGTAAAGCTAGAAAAGCTACTGACTGCCAAAGAAAGGACGGTACAGTGAAAGCCACGTCATCCGCAGACAGCTTTTAACTATATTATAACCAGGAGTGAAATCCACTTACCTTTGCTACCAATTTGGTAGCAATGTGAGCGCCCACATCCTCTCTTCACTCGCGGGCCCCACCTCTGCACATGCGTAGGACCTTCCGCACATGTGCAGAGCGTCAAAATGATGTCCGGGCAGGTAGGCAGAGCCTGCTACTGAGCACGCCTGCAAAGGTGAACAGTGAGGGGTGGGAATCTGCTGTGCCTTGCGATTTAAATTAGCTAGAAAGTAGGAAATTCTGATCAGCAGCACAGCTGATTGTCGGAAAAACCGGTTCGCCCGAAACGGTAGCATTTTTTTTACTACCAGTTCGAGGGAACCACTGGCATCTCTACTACCGGTTCATCCGAACCGATCCGAACCGGTAGCATTTCACCCCTGATTATAACTAAATAACTTCAAGAACACCAGAGACCAACAAAGATAATTTCTCCTCTTCTCCTTAGCAATTCCCTGGTAGAAAAAAATTGCAGGAAAATTTCTTTGCCTAGCCCTTATCTAAAGCAAATACATTTTTATTCACTATAGTTTATATTGAAAAAAAAGTGCAATTCACACTTAGGTGGAAAGAGAACAATCTGCTCATAAGTTGCATGTGTACCAGCTGGGAGTATTGCTGCAATATTATTCTAATTTAAAGCCCATTGTAATTGAATGCATGTGGCTGGTTGCAGAAGATTTATAAAGGGAGATTAATTAAATATATGCATTATCATTAACTGGATGCGACTCAGGGTTCCTCTTTAATGTGGCAGTTTACATGGTAACAACAGAGAGTGGAAAGGTTATGGAGAAATGAATTCATGCCAGCATACAATTGACCTTGTTTCTTATCACTAATCACTGAATGTTTCGGAAATTATTCCAATTCAACAACTCCTCTAAAGTTAGGGGTTGTGACCCTCAATTTGATTGTTTCAAAACTAATGCTGGTCTGTTATTATTGCAACTCATGATCATTCATTCCATTTTGGAATAACTTCATCATTCACAACCAGATATCCAAAACCTAAATACCTAGCTGAATTCAGTGCAATATTGATCCAAGCAATATGTTTAGATTCCTGGTGCTAGAATGTATTTAAGATCTTTCCATTCCAGCAAGAAGTTGATGTTATTCACTAATTTAGGTAATAGGCCCCCTCCAATTGTCTCTCCTTAATAGTTATCCCTCTTGTTTTTGACACTGAATATAAAAGGATGGATATGGATAAAAGCCACTCAGCTTTTCCACAGCCCACGCAGTACATCCAGATCTCCTGCCTCCCACCCCTCACCCCCTGGGGACTTTATCTGCTGCTTGCACAGGTATTCAACTCACTTGTGCTGTGTGGGCTGCAACTGCTGCCAGACACCGTCACCAAGTACACACTTGCCACCTCCTATACTGGCCATACCCACCTCCCTTTACTAGGGCTTACTTTTACAGTAGGGCTTGTATTAGGTGCACATGTAAAAAAACAGGGTGTGGCTTATTTTCAGGGTAGGCCGTATTTTCAGGGAAAGACAGTATATTGCTGCATATATAGAAACACCCGAGTTGTCAAGAAGCAAAGCAAAGTTCACGCATATCAATCTACAACCTCACATAACACTCATCAATTTCACATTTCTTCTGAATCAATTTCAGGGGCATGTACAATATATTATCACGGCAAATTTAATATTAACACCTCACAGTCTCTCTTATTCCCATACAGTCCAAATAATGGGCTTTATATAATTATTATGAAACATTCCACTAGTTCTTGTGTCCTATTTCCTGACCTGGTCTGTCTGGAAGAACTGACAGTAGCCAGATCAGACTCCTCAAAGTGTGCTCAGATACTACTGCAGTTTTCTTGGGATTACAGAAAGAATCTGTCACAAATACGTAGCACATTTGACATAAACATTTTAACTACTTTATTGCATTATTCTTTGAAATAAAGATCTTCTATATCATATAAGCAGTGGTGGGATACGACCGGTATGCCCCGGTATGTGGTCCACCTGCCCGCCCACCGTCCTTACCTGTATTTGAGCCGATGGGGGCTTCCATGCAAGCGGAACGACACTCCGCTGAAGAGCTGGAGCATTGCGGAGTGTCGGGGGCGGTAAGTACACATGCGCATGTGCTGGGCATGTGCATGTGGTGGACGCCCGGCCCCATTGCACCGTACCGGTTGCACCAGGATCCAGAACCCAGCACTGCATATAAGATTTTTTTCTACCTTGATGTCCTCTAAACAGGGGTGGGTTCTGGCAGGCACCACTGCCGCTTTGCTCGTGTGCACATTTGTGCGCATGCACAGTGCAATTAAAATTGTTCTGTGCTTGCACAGAACTGAAAAAGAAGATGTTCAGCCTTTGGCTCCAGCTGGGAAACTGGTTTGGGGGGGTGGCAGGTCTGGGTCACTGCCAGTTCCAGCGACCCAGGCTGCCAAACTACTACCGGTTTGGCTGAACCGGTAGGAACCCACCACTGCCTCTAAATGTATTAAATCAGTCCCTGGCTAGGAACTCTGACAATTGACAATCTCTCAATTCATCTTGAAGGCACCAGGTTGGAACAGAAAACACAATATAAGCAATCTATAATATGAGTTTATCAATGATGGAATGCATCTCTCTTAACCATGGTCCCATATGATTTAAATGATCAGAATAACAAATATCTCTTTTAATTATGTTTATATTAGGTAACCAATATTTGATAAAGTTATTTCCTTATTACCAATATTGCTTAGTTTAAAAAAAAATCAAAGTACACATGGGAAGTAATGATTAATAATGTTCCACTTTGTTAGACTCTCCGTTGATGAGGACCCGCTAGTTAGTTCAATAGTTCATCCCTGGAGGTTTGTTTAAAAAAAAGAACCTCTAATGTTAACCCCTGCTTCTAGTCTGGTAAAGACTACAAATTTCATTATTTCACATGCCAAGCATATTTTGAGGTGGGGGGAATTACTCTCTGTGGGCCATAAAAATAATGGAACTAAGCAGATTGCTGGCAATTGTAAATTAACTGTTTTAAATCAATAACATAAAAGAAAAATTCAACCAACCAAGTTATGGTTTGGTGCTACATAAAGAACAAGGCAAAAGATCTCTTTGTGCAATCTTGCGGTGAACAGTGAACAGTCTGTTACTTCATTTAGTTTCTAGAGCAGAACAAGGAAAGTGGGGGAATTTCTACCCTTACAAAATAACAAATGGATACACAGATCATGGTCTAAATGGGAGACAATAATCAAGAAGGGCTAGTAGTCAGTGACAAGAGTGAAGTAGTATGAATTTGGGGAAGATGAAAATAAGTGCTTTCGAAATCTCCCTCCTCGTCATTTGAAAACAATAGCATATTCTGCCCTCCAGTGCCAAGTCTTAGTTAACGTAGGCTAATTGGAAAAGCTGAGAAAATACAATGTTGTATTTTTCTGAGGTATTAGAAGGTCAAATCCTAGAAATAGTTGCTTGTGGGGAAGAGGAGCACAAAGCTGGCAATGAGGAGCAACAAGAAGATTGCAGAAACATAACTTGGGAATACTCACTGCACTGGATGCACCTTGATAAGTTGCTCTGAGGATAGGCTTGGAGAACTTTCAAGGACTGTTTTTCTATAAAAATTTGAATGTCCCATAATTATTTGACCAAGGTGTTTTGTAAGCAAGACTATTAGAAAATCAGCCTTCCCCAACTTTGGCACTTTCCATAAGTTTGAACTTCAATTCCAAATTCAATGTCAACATTAAGACATGCTACTGAGGGAATTGTGGGAGAAGATACCCATTAATCTTGGTGGCACTCAGGTTGAAGAAGGCTGTCATAAATGTTCAATATCCACCAGGAAGTCATCACGTAGTTAGGTTAAATATCTATGTGAGAAAGGAAACGGGTTCAAGTACATCATGAATACCTCTCAAGAAAGCTCCCGGACTCTGGTAACTAACACTCCTTCCCTGTGGAAAGTAATGTAGATGGTGGTCACTATATAAGCCCAGTCACTGTTAGAAGACTTTCTAGATCCATAGCAGATCATTTCTTTATTGCATACATTATATGCAACATAAATTTTATATCTCAATAACTTTTTTTTTTTAAAAAAAGATTACAATCTTAAAATTGGAGTGGTTGTTTTGTAAATCACTTTGAAAATATGAGGGTCAACTAAGTAAATAAATTCTGCCAATAAATAAAATGGGTACCAAGTGGGTCTCCCTAGAAGGGGTCTCCCAAAAGTCCAACCTTGAAAAAAAATCATCCCTCTTTTGAGGAACAAGGAAACATTTGAAGCTATTGTAAGTATTGTGTTATTTTAAGATATAAGTAGTTACACTAAAAAGCATGTCATCAAAACTTGAGGTTCAAAAACTGTTGATTTTTCTGGGTCAAAACCACAATTGAGAATTGGATACGGAAACATCTAGGGTTCATTCCTGAAGCCAGGAGTGAACCAAGTATAATGGTGTTGCAATGCCTTGTTTTACTTTATAGATTTATTCAGCATTACCTGAATTTCAAATCCCTCTTTATAACCAACTCAACATGCAACATAATCCAAACATCAGCTTACTATGCAGCTGAATTAGTCAATTCCAGAAAGAGTCATAGCTGATAGCATTCCATACTATAGAGGTCTCTTGAGTTTCTGATGACAATTATGAAACCATGATCAGGGAGAATGCAACTGTTTCTATTAGAGGAAGAGTGGAATCTCCTCTAGTATAAGTGGAATCTCCCTCATCTAGCCTGAGGACCTACTCATTATTGATGCCTCTCTTTGACTGGATTAATTTTTAATTACCCCTCATCTGTAACTAGCTTTCAGGAACTGGAACTGCTATGTTTACCCTGATGTACATAAACAAGGATGTTAATCTTGTTTACCCTGATATTTGATGAAGAGAGAACACAATCATGCTGATTTGCTTCATCTCATGGTAGTCTTCAGTATTATAAATCAAGGTAGCATTTTGGATAAATTATCTGAGTTGGAGAGAAGAGACACTGCATTGTCCTGGTTCTGCTTTTATTTGAATGATCGATTCTGGATGACTGTGCCAGAGACTGCTGTTCAATCTCTTGGCATTTGCACTGTGGGATTGTTTAGGACTTAATAATCTATTCCTTCTATCATGCTTCTTAAATGACTGTTGGGTGAAATCATCCAGAGATTTGACCAGAGGGATCATTAATATGCCGATGACACCCAACTTGATTTGTCTTTTTCTTTTAATGCAAGTGAAACAGCAGCAGAGCCACTAAATCAATGTCTTCGGCCATATGTTCATCAATAAACTGAGTTTAGTCAGCGTTGGTAGGTTTGCCCTAGACAAATGATGTTTTGTCTTTTATGGGTGTGCTGCAGACTAATCCTGGATCGATCTTCATCACCACAAAGACGGGATTCCACAGAGTACCTGGTATTACCCTTAATAAGAATGCCAGCTGCAGAAGTATTTAGACAGAGAACCACAAGCTTTCATTCTCAAATATGTTCCATGTGCTAAGAACATGCCCACATAGAAGTATGAGGAATCATAGATTTAGATCGGTAGATGTAGAAATTGAATAAATGATTTTTTTTTTAATATTATCTTTTAAACAATTTTCTGGCTTCAGATTACCGTATTTTTCGGAGTATAAAACACACACCTTCCCCCCAAGAAGGTGAAAATTTGGATGCATCTTATACACTGAATGTAGCCCCACGCACCCACCATCCCCCACCCTTTGGCCTCTGCCTCCCAGCAATTTACCTCCTTGCAGCAAATGGGGAAAATGGGGCTTGAGGAGGCTGCAATAGGCTACAACAATCCCTGCAGCCTGAAAAAGCTGATGATCGGGAGGGAGTTTAAACTGAAAGTGAAACTTATTGTTTGCTCCCCCAGGCAAAATGCTGGGAGGCAGAAGCAGATTTTTTTCCCCTTGTTTTCCTCCCCAAAAGCTAAGTGCATCTTATACTTTGGAGCATCTTATACTCCAAAAATGTGGTAACTAATGTCTTTCTTTGCAAATACCTCTCAGAAATCCCTCATTGGAAGCTATTGTTGACAGATCCCATCCCAAGGGTATAACAACTAGATGTGAAGACTTTTTTTATTAGTGGCTGCCCAACTTTGGAATGCTTTCCTCCTCAGCAGGGATGGTCAGTTTATGCAGTCACCCCAAAAAAGTGCTGAAAGGGAGGGGCAGCCCTCAAGTCTCCTGTTTCTAGGACTCTAGTTCTTGAGTCTAGTGCTGTTTCCTTCTGCTTTGAGGTGCAATTGATAACCTCTCCTCCTATCTTGAAAATAGGAAGAAAGCACATCAGTGGATGTGGGGAAAGAGCTCTGAATCTATATGGTTATTGTCAGAGTTCCAAGTAACACCCATAACAAAAGAAGACTCCGAGGCTTGAGATTCCTCAGAATTCCATTTTATTAGAGATGTCTTATTGGCACATCTAGGAAAACCCGGATCTGAAAGTTTCCAGGTTTTCCTCACCCAAGTCCAAGCTCCTGCCCAACACCCACATGTCCATCACATGGTCCAATCAAACACCACCCCAACTGGAGATGCCTCTCAGTCACACCACTCCAGGTGCAGGGCAGGATGACCTTGACTCTCTGAGAAAGGAATGTCATTTTGACTATATCTACTCCACTCCATATAATCCCTCCTCCCAGTTTCCCACAGCAATAAATGTGGCAGGCCTGAAGGCCCAATGCAAAAGATGACTCCCAGGCCTGACAGTCATATTGTTGTCACAAATAAACTAGAAAAGTTTACTCCGCCTGCAATTTAATGAGAACCTTTCAATTATCTGTTGGTGATAATATTAACATTTCTTTGAAAATTGCAAAAGATCTAAATCGTATTTTTAATGTAATACCACAGGTATCATTCTGTAATATTGTTTTTATGTACAGTGTGGTCATTTGTATTTAGGATTATAAGAGGTAATTGAAAGCTCAACATAATGAAGGTATTTTGTTGGCAGGGAGCAAGTTTGACAAGAAATTTGCTTTAAATAGGAGTTAGCAATAGGAGTTAGACTTATATACCGCTTCATAGGGCTTTCAGCCCTCTCTAAGCGGTTTACAGAGTCAGCATATCGCCCCCACAGTCTGGGTCCTCATTTCACCCACCTCGGAAGGATGGAAGGCTGAGTCAGCCTTGAGCCGGTGAGATTAGAACCGCTGAACTGCAGATAACAGTCAGCTGAAGTGGCCTGCAGTACTGCACCCTAACCACTGCACCACCTCGGCACATATATAATTTCCTTCACTCCCCCAGGTGAGACACAGAACTAGTGTAGTGGGGAGATTAAGGGTTGGAAACAGAGGACTCTGAGCTCTACTCCTACATTAGTCACAAAACCAGCTGGATGAACTTGGGACAGTCACTCTCTCCTGGAAAGCAGGCAATGGCAGAACATTTCCCCAAAAAACCTGCTATGGTATTTTCAGGGACTAATCCAAGCAGAAGAGAGAAAGCAAGAGGGAGGGAGGGAGGGAGGGAGCTAACTAAATAAGACCACTGTGTATAGGACTGGCTTAGATGCCGGTTTCAAATTCAAATAATTCAAAATCACCAATGAATTAAAATTGAACTGAGGAGGACAGTCCATTTCACCATCCATGGCTCCTTCCACATTATCCCCGAGGGGTTAGAGCGAAAAGCAGTATTCTAAGAAAAAATGATGTCTCACAAGGAATTTAGAGTGAAACTTTTTATTGGATAATGCAAGCCATATTTTTCAGTGGCTGATGCCAACTATCTAGTAAAGATTTTAAATAAAAATACATATCTACTGGGGGGGAAAATGTCATCATCTTTTCTTAATTTAGGTCAGGGTTAATAATTAATTCTTTTTTAAAAAATTTGCATAACTTTGCCCACACCAATAAATCTGAGAGAGGTTTCTGTCAGGTATGGTATGATACTAAATAAATGTGTAAGAAACTAGTCAACGGAGGATAAAAGAACATGCCAAGGTGACATGTATCTAGATACTTCACCACCGAGTTTTATTTCAATATAATAGTCTCTTCAGCATAGGTACCAAGAACCACTGAAGCATTTCAGGATTGGTTATAAAGCAAAACCTTTGTTGGCCTAGCCTTGTAAATTTTTCCCTCAGTGGCATGTTTTATCACCTGGGAGATTTGGGTGACAGCTATTTATTTAATGGCTTGGAACCGCCAGCCACACTGGGGTGTCTCCATTTGGAATCCTGGTCATTTCCTGCCTTTTGATTTACAAGTTAAGAGCATTCAGATTCTCAAGTGTTCTATGCCTAAGGGCTATATAACATGAAGCACAGCAGCTGGACACATCTCCTCCCTATTGCCAATATCCTGACCCACACAGATGCAAGACATAAAACGTTGAAATCCACAATATGCAGGGTCTGAAGCTCGTCATTAATACTTGGTCTTATCCCCATATATGTCCACCTTCTGTAGATGGACAGCCGTCCCATCCAATCAAAATATTACCTTCTTAACTAAGAATGTCTTTTACTTACAAAATATAAGGGAACGGTATGGGCCTGATTTATCTGTAAACTTGGCTTGCTGTCTGTTCCAGATTAGGGCAACTTCTAAATCTGTCAGTACAACATGAATTTCATATTAAACCACTTCCCTGTGTTTTAGTCAGGAAGTAAAGAGGGGAACGCATCAGTGGTGGTTTACAACAGGTACGCCCCAGTATGGGCGTACCAGTGCCTGCTGGGAGCACCAGGTACAATTCCGATATGGTACTCCGGAGGGCCCACCCAGCCACCCATGCTCCTTACCGGTATTTGAGGTTTTCAGGGTTTACGCACACACACATGGAGCATATGGCGCCTGCGCAACGTTCTGCCAAGCAGCTGGAGCATCACGGAGGAATAGCAGAGCATCCCGGGCAGTAAATATGCACACGCGCTGTGTGCATTCATATAGCGGACACCCGGCCCTGTTGCACCATACCATTTGCAACGGGATCCAGAACCCATCACTGGAATGCATAGTAACATTTATGGGGGACATACTACTGCTAGGTCAATCATGACCTCACTCACCACTCTGCCAATTGTAATGAGGGGGAGAGGCAGGTTTGAAACAACATTACACTTTATTTGCTAAGAAAATGTACTTCTATTTACTCTAATCCACAATGCTACTCGCAGCCAAACAAATACTATGGATTATAGTTCTCCTAGAGAGGAAATGGAGAGAGTAATAAGGGATGAACATATTTTGTAATGAGTGAAAGATTTAACATTGTAAGTAATCTGGGAGATTAGGGACACAGTGGCTCAATGGCTAACACTCTTGAGTTTATCAATCAGAAAGGTCAGCAGTTCAGCGGTTCAAATCCCTAGTGCCGTGTAATGGAGTGAGTTCCCGTTATTTGTCCCAGCTTCTGCCAATTTAACAGTTCAAAAGCATGTAAAAATGCAAGTAGAAAAATAGGATCCCACTTTGGTGGGAAGGTAACAGTGTTCTGTACACCTTTGGTATTTAGTCATGCTGGCCACATGACCACAGATATGTCTTCAGACAATGCTGGCTCTTCATCTTTGAAATGGAGATGAGCACCGCTCCCTAGAGTCGGTACATATATGTGCGAGGGGAACCTTTACCTTAATCTGGGAGATTACTTGGAAAGTCATAGTTAGAAATTTCCATTAATCTACTATGTTACAGGTAGATCCTACCTGAGGAATTTTGAAACGTGTGCTTAAATCTTTATTTAATGGGGAAATTCCATGTATTTTTAAAATCACACAATAATATAGAAACACACAGAAACTAGTTCTGTGTTAATGCAAGTGGAAGTGAAATAAATAGGAAACAATCCCATCTGTTGGTCTGATTGTACAGGTACTTCATTTTTTTTCTATGCCAGTTCAAATTCTCAATTCTGCAAACCTAAATTTCCTAGAAGATCAATGAACTGAATGAAATGAAAATCCATTGTTTATTCTAATTCTCCTAATCACGAAAAAGCCCATAAATTCCTTACCGTAGAAGGGATTAATAATCCATATCTCTGACCAGTAGATATGTTACACTTTTGCTTCTGATCAAGACAAGGAGGAAGGGAGAAGATATCTAGTGTCACATTCTGATCCTCCCTGCAGAATTTAAGAAAATACAGGATTTTGGTCACACAGAATGTGTATTGGTCTAAAGGATTCAGGTATAAATCTGTTTATGCCTGATCTTTGAATTTAAAAACATGATTTGTGATCAGTGAGCAAATGATAACAAAAAAAAAAAAAACAGGTTTGCGGGACAAACCTCATATAGTGAATCACTTTTTCTGGGGACAGTGGTGGTTGCACAATCAAGAAACTGACACTGAATTCTGACATAGTAGTATTGACGGATGATTTATCTGGGAATGGGAAATTGTTCATTTATTCTGGATAGAATTTTGTGTCAAGGAACAGATTAATTTCAAATCTTGCATTCCATATATAAATATAAATTATAACTAATAGTGAATTCCTAAAAGACTCCTACAAAGAATGTTGTTATTTTTATTATTATTTTATTAGTACTTTAGAGATGTGGATTTTTTTTAAAATTAATGGCTGGAATATTTTTATGTTTTAAATAAAAGCTTATGATATTGTTCAGCAAACTGGGATTCAAAGAAAATGTTATATTGATTCCCAACATCCCTGAAGTCAGAAGTGTTTTTTTATTTATTACTCTAGATTAAAAGGATCATTACATTAGCCAAGGAACAGAAATGTAGTATTTATGAACCGAGGATACATGTGTCCACAGCAGAGGTTGTATTCAACTGGTCCTGACAGGTTCTAGAGAATTAGTAGCGGAAATTTTGAGTAGTTTGGAGAACCGACAAATAGGCTGGCCCCGCCCTTACTGCCTCCCAGCTGATCTTCTTTTGTTGTCCTGAACAGGAGACTGGAGCTGGAAAGCAAGTTAGTGGGGTGGAGAGGGAATGGGGATTTCCCCTGCCATGCCCACAAAGCGATGCTCACAGAACTAGTAATAAACGTTTTTGAATCCCACAACTGGTCCACAGAATCCCAAATTTATTTATTTTTTTCAAAAAAAAAAAAAGGTAAAATAAACTGGAGCTATTTTGGATTCCTGTAAGATTACAATATCTCTTGAAAGATAGGTGTTGAGGCATAATTTTGGGTATATCTATCCAAACCGGGGTCCAATCCCAAGGCGATACCAATAGTCTGCGAAATCAAAATTATTTCCCATATATTAAGGACTTTGCAAGAATTTAAATGTGACTCTTTATTAGTTTTATTTTAATTGTTAAAAAGTAGGATACTTATTTTATTTATGTTAATATCCAATATGTTTAATATTATTATTTTTACATGATTCAAAAAATATGAGTTATATGAATGCATCTATTTTAATTTTTAATACAGTAAATATCAATACATATAACTCCTACATATAAAAGGTCTTTGGATGTTTTCCATAATTATTAAAAGTGAGAAGAGGTCAGGGAGCAAAAGCTTAAAGAAACATGACTCTAGAAAGTGTTGGGGAAAAATGGTGATCATGCAGAGTGGGGAGGAACCAACAAACATGTTTCTATGGCTGTCATTCCTTAGACAGTCAGAACATGGCAAATCCCCCTTGAATCTGAATCTTTTTTTAAGTTTGTTTTTATTTTAATTGAACAAAAACACAAAAAAAGAATCATCCTTCATTACATCTTGTAGAAAGCATGTCAATTGGTTGCAGATATTTTTGTGCATTTCTTCCACATAGTTCATATTAGATTATACACTTTAAATCAAAAATCTTTGTATATCTTACTATCAATGTACCATAATTCTCATTTGACTACAATTATTTGAACGTGCTTTTACCTCAAATCATTCATACTTAAAGACACAACCACATAATGGCATTCATTAGCTATTTCAAAAAATCCTCCAATAACATTACACTTTTATAACATCTTTTAGGTAAAAGTCAATTAATAAAGTTTCTAAAACTTTCCTTCGCCCTTCTTCCCCCCAACTCACTGTTTAGAATTTATGTCCAAGTTACTTTTGCCAATACCATAGCATGTATATATTATTAAACAATGTCCATTGACATTTCCTTGTTGTTATTATAATTGGCTAAAAATCATTTACTATTTACCGTATTTCCACCCATATAACCCGCCCACGCAAATAACCCGCCCACGCATATAACCCGCGGGTTTTCCGGATCGTGTAAAATATCTTCCGTATACCCCGCCCACGCATATAACCCGCCCACGCATATAACCCGCCCACGCATATAACCCGCGACGAGTAAGAGAGAAGGGAAACAGCTGAGATGGGGGGGGAAGAAACGGAGAAACAAGCCTGCGCAAGCTGGGGAAGAGGAAAGGAACGGAGGAGAAGGAAACAGCTGAGATCGGGGTGGGGGAAGAAACGGAGAAACAAGCCTGCGCAAGCTGGGGAAGAGGAAAGGAACGGAGGAGAAGGAAACAGCTGAGATCGGGGTGGGGGAAGAAACGGAGAAACAAGCCTGCGCAAGCTGGGGAAGAGGAAAGGAACGGAGGAGAAGGAAACAGCTGAGATCGGGGTGGGGGAAGAAACGGAGAAACAAGCCTGCGCAAGCTGGGGAAGAGGAAAGGAACGGAGGAGAAGGAAACAGCTGAGATCGGGGTGGGGGAAGAAACGGAGAAAGAAGCCTGTGTACCGGTAAGCCTCCGATCGTGTAAAATATCTTCCGTATACCCCGCCCACGCATATAACCCGCAGGGGGTGCTGTGCATGTAAAAACCGCATATAACCCGCGGGTTATATGGGTGAAAATACGGTATGTCTCAGCTCCTCTCGTCAGACCCCCTCCCAAAAGAAAAAAAAAAACCTTACACCTTTATGATCTAAGATCTAAATAAAAATTTGTTAATAAGATTTATAGGTCTTTTTCCCAAGTCACAATTTGCAATTGATATCCAAATTGCTTTTACTAGTTTGCCAGTACATGTATATATCACTAAGCTGTATCCATTATCATTTCATTATTGTTATTATAGTTAATTATTTGTTAATGAATAAATATTTAATAACAATCTAAAACAATCTAAGAGTTACTAAATTCCTACTTATTGATCACCATAATCAACTAATTTTTTATTATCAACTTTCATTGCCAACCTGTATCTTTCCAGTAACAAAACAGTCTTATCTCTCTTGCCAATTGTGGTATCAGTCTTCTTTTTATCTCCTTTATAAGGTTTTTATAGACTTCTCTCTGCACTTTGTTGCTTGAAGGATCTCTCGTAATCATGTTGCCCTCTAGCTGCTACTAAAATTAGCTTGTCTTTGGTTGTCAATCTTGCTTCTGAAAAAAATTCTCTTCTTAAGAAAATTTTCTTTGGGCAGTCTTTCGCAAAATAGAAAAAATACCTCACCAGATGGACTCACTTTCTCTTTTCACTTACCTCCTTCCGGAGCCGTCCTGACTTCATCAGTCTGGGGGCTGCCTGTTTACCACCGGCTTGAAGTGCTTCCCTTGGGTCAATGTCCCTGAGACCAGCAAGGCTGCGTCTTCCTGATCACCATCTCTACAGGATGGTTTAGGTCTCAATGGACCATCCAGTGGCAAAAGTGTCAACGGCGGTCTCAGAGTATCGAGACCGCATGTTGTGTCATAGCAACGTTGGCTCCTCCTACCCGAATCTGTATCTTTCCAGAGTCAGTGTCTTTATCTAATTCAGCCTTCTCCACTAATGTCCACATACACAGAATTACAGCTCCTAAGATCCTCGGCAGTAAGATCAAGCATGGCTGTCCTCTTGCATTGTCCTCCATGTCTTCATTCAGTGATTAATCTGTGTATGTGCTTAAACTGAATTACCATTTTTTTTCCAAATTGAAGTTCATGTCTATGACTGTAATCATAAGATGCCTTCAGGGTCGAACCTGTCCCTCTCTTTGAGGTCCTTTGATCCTGAAGCAACCCACTGTCTAGAAAAGTTGATCTCTCTAATGGTGTGTGGGAATGACCTTGGGACACAGGAGGAAGAGCCACAGCCCAGACAACGGTCAGATAAATTAAACTTTGAGTCTGAAGAAGGAGTGGGGGCAAATGCATCTCAAAACCCTCCCTAGTTTTCAGGAGAGTAAAAGTGAGGGACAGGAGGAGTCCTTGTAGATATGTAACCGTTCAATAAAAATAGAACTAGTGTGGCTGGATGTGCTTCTTGTCTGGACTAGGCTGACAGTCCCCTTGCTGCTGTCACCACCCCTTTATTGCATGTCACCTGTGGGGGAACTGGGGATGAGGCTGAAAGAGTCACCCTTACTCCACCCAAGCCTGGCTAAACTGCTAGGGAGCAAAAAAAAAATTCTTTTGGAATCTGGAACTCAGGCAAGTTGAGGTGGGTGCTAAATCTCACAGGTCAACTCCAAGAAAACAAGTCAACACCAGGTCAACTCCAGTAAGACACCTACAACATACGAGTTTAAAAGAGATCATACAAAACACTCCTAACCCTACAGCAAAACAACTTCTCCTTTTCACCCTTATTTGTAGTCCTCCTACCCTGTGCATGCACATGCATTTCCCGCATGCCCCTCCCTGCATGCACAGCAGAGACCCGAAAACCAGCTGGCTTGCAGGAGGCGCATGCATGCACATGGCACTGAGCTAGGGCAATGGCTCGCATGCCGCATAAAGGGCTCTGCATGCCACCTGTGGCACACGTGCCATAGGTTCACCATCTTGGCTATTTTGGCTCTCAGGGGCCAGGTGACTCCCATTGGGCATATACAGCTGGACTGTTCTTTGAAAGGCCAGCTGGCCTGAGTGGAATAAGGGACTTCAATAACTTTTCAAAAGTCTTTCCTAATGGCATGGTAATAAACAGGAAAAAAAATGAAAAGAGATGAAATTGCTACAATTATAGTTTGGAAACAATCATGGCAAGAAGTAGTAAAAGGAAATTGAGGTAATATTGGGCTGATAATTCACCATCTTGATCATCAAGGTCATGGAGAGAATATTGGCCTCAAAAAAAATCCTTTCAGTATCTCCTTCACGTGCTATCAAATCACATTAGATTTCAAAACTAGAAATTGCAATGTCTATTTCTTTAAACAAAATAAAACATTATTCTATATTACATTGATTTATGTGAACAGGCTGCTCCAAAATCTAGTATGAAATAATTACATTTATTTCCTCTCCACCTCTCACTAGACTTTCTTACCCATAGAGAATCACATCGGAGGAGCACCAAGCTGGAAAATACAACCAAATAGTTTCAAACAGCACACTGTTTCTTTATGATATCTAAGGGTGAAACAAAGGTTGAAGAGGGAAAGGGATAACAAACACCAGAAAACCTCTCACCTCTATCTACCTACAATCAGTACCAGCTGTAGTCCAATTAAACTTAATCTGGTCACATGCTCAAGTGTTTCTCCAAAATTAGAGGAAATCAATTCAAATGCTAATGAGAAAACCCATAATTTATTATCTGCTGAGGAATACATGTTACATTAATTTTAACTGTAAACAATTATTTTTATTGCAAGATTAATTACCCCATTTTGCACAACTTCCTCTTCTCATATTTTTTTTAATGAATTTTCTGTTGCTGGTTTTTGTTGATCTGTCACAGAACTTCAAAAAGTTTAATCAATTTAGGAGTAACTGCAAATGCTGCTTTCTATTCTCCTGTCACAGGGAAATGTGATAAATGCTTGGGGCAAAGCACAGCAAGATCTGTGCTAAATGTTTTGGACAGAAAGGAAAGTCAGTAAAACATATGATGAAAATAAGGAGGTAGATCTGTGCATATCTAAATTTCAGTCTAGCCATTTTTATTATCGTTTTGATAGCATGTCTTCGCTTGGAATACTTAGAACACCCTGTTGACCATATATCATGTGAGAAACTATTCTCGACAATAACCCTAAGGTATTTCTAGTACTGGAACTAAAAATATACTTGTCATACAACTGCTGAAAGGCATCCATTTTTTTTCTTCCCAACAAGCTAACCTATGTGGTGTCTATGTCAAATCCTAGCAAATAATCAGCCAGCAGTTTTTATTATATGCATATAAACTACCCATGGTTACCCATGGGGTTGAGCTGATAAATTGAAAAAGGCTTTTTGGATCTTTAATTCTAATTTGGGACATTTCTTCACTAGTAATTTATACTGCTTTCTAGAGTCATTCAATCAACACTGTACTCACATCATGAGGACAGACTTTATTTATATTGTCTTAGCAATGATTCCGTCTCTAGGGGCGGTGCGCATATCTGTTTCTAAGCCGAAGAGCCAATGCTGTCTGAAGATGTCTCCATGATCATGTGGCCAGCATGACTAAATGCCAAAGTTTGAAGTTTGAAGTTTGAAGTTTTATTTCATTTGTATGCCGCCCTTTTCCCTGTAAGGGACTCAGGGCGGCTCACAACTCAAACAAGGGAAGGGGGATACAGACCATTGACAACAACACAAAACAATACATAATTAAAAACGCAACAATCATACCATTCGAATAGGGGCAACGATTCTTTAGCCCCAGGCCTGTCGGAACAGCCAGGTTTTAAGGGCTATGCGGAAGGCCTGGAGGGTGGTGAGGGTGCGAATCTCCACAGGGAGTTCGTTCCAGAGGGTCGGAGGAGCAACAGAGAAGGCTCTCCTCCGGGTAGTCGCCAGTCGACACTGGCCGGCGGATGGAATTCGGAGGAGGCCTAGTCTGTGCGATCTAATCGGTCTGGTGGAGGTAATTGGCACAAAGGCACAAAGGCACAAAGAGCACTGTTACCTTCCCATCAAAGGTGGTCCCTATTTTTCTACTTGCATTTTTATGTGCTTTTGAACTGCTAGGTTGGCAGAAGCTGGGACAAGTAACGGGAGCTCACTTTGTTACGCAGCGCTAGGTATTCGAACCGCCAAACTGCCAACCTTCTGATCGACCAGCTTCTCGTCTTAGTCACTGAACCAGGAAACGACTAGCACACATGTGCTGAGGAATCTTTACCTTTTCCTTTAACCGTGATTTGGGTGATACTATAATCATGTTCTATATCCCTGATTTTAAAAAAGAGTAGCTATCGTAGTTCAGCCTAACCACAAAATCTAGAAAGTAGAATTGACTGACTTGCCATATGGGTCTTATCAAAAGAGTTTGAAATATTGTGATTGGACATCAGTGGTTGGGATGCAATCTTCCTCAGCTATGCCCTGAAAATTGTATGCATGAAAGGTGACTGCGCAATTTATGGTAATAGAGCAATAGACAGGGGAGTAACGTAACCTAACATTTTCAGTCAGTCTTCTCTGAAGAAGAGGTTTTGCTTTCTACAAGAAATCATTTGGTATTGGAGGTTTTTTTATGGTGTTAATGCATTAAGCTGACATTTCACACTCACTGCATAGAAATCTAATATTACAGAAATGCCCTCAAGCATCGTTTTGTTCTTCTAAGGAAATTTAACCATTGGAATGGATTGCAGTAGCAGTCTTGAGATTTCTCACCTCTTGGAAGTATCATAAGAGTACATAAAATAAAGGAGGAATCCCCAGCATTTTAGTCCAGTGGTACAATAAGCTATTTTTCAAGCAGCACTTTAGAGCTCAAAGAAAATGATTGCTTCTGGGGAGAAGACTTCCATTTTTTTTTATTAAAAAAAAAGTTGACGATAATAAGTCGATTCAGTCACAAAATGCACATTTATCAGAAGATACACTAACGAGATATATCCCTATTCCTCTGTCTAGCCCCCAGGATGTTCACTATAAATTCAATTGCTACTGCTACTAATATTATGGATAACAAGTAGTTCTCAGCTGTGAGTTCTGAGCTGCAGCTTTTCAACATTCTTATTTAAAAAAAATATCTACAGGGCCTGTAATTTGTTAAATCCAAATAATTCATGGAAATATTAATGACGAGGCTGATTTAAGCTTTGGTTTGTATCAATACAATACAATACAATACGTGCAGTGAGGTTTATGGCCAGTGAGGCAAGTGGGCAAAAGCCACCCTGTGTCTGCCACCCTACGTCTGCCAGCACCGGGGCTTCAGCGGGGCTTTCTGAAAGCCATGTCAAAGCCCCGGCGTGGCTTTCTGAAAGCCGCCCCTGAAGCCCCGACGTGTCCCGCTCTATGGCGGGCACGGCAGCAGGGCTTCAAAGTCCCAGCGCCGCACCCGCCATATGGCTTTAAAGTCCCGGCGCCGCACCCGCCATATGGCTTTAAAGTCCCGGCGCTGCACCCACCATATGGCTTTAAAGTCCCAATGCCGCGCCCGCCATAGAGCGAGACATGTCCCGCTCTATGGCGGGCGCAGCGGCAGGTCTTTAAAAAATAAAAAATAAAGTGCCAGCCCCTGCACCAGCAGAGGCAGGTAAAACACAAACACACAGACACATACACACACACAAAATTACTTATAATAATACAAATTACAATTACTTACAAATTACAATAATTTTGAATTCCTCCCCCCTCCCTCCGACCCACATACCTTTTCCAGCTGTTTCACAGAGGATTTCAACTCTCCTCTTGTCTGCCATGATGAAAATGTAAAAAAATGTAAAAAGAAAAAGGCAAGAGCTGCTGAAGTCAGGCTGGATTAGCTGCTGGCAGAGTCCACAATGGATGACTCTGCTTAACTGTTTAAAAAAAGCCTCTTAAAAAGTGCCCTCTACAGGAGGAGGCGAGAGAACCACGTGCCTCATCTACATTAGGAATTTTTCGCCTTTTAACCCTTGCTTAACTCTGCTCCAATGGTCATAAAGATAGACTAAATGAGGCACGTGGTTCTCTCGCCTCCTCCTTTCGAGGGCACTTTTTTAGAGGCTTTTTTAAACAGTTAAGCACTAAGCAGAGTCATCCACTGTGACTCTGGCAGCAACTACCTCAGCCTTTTTCCTTTCAATTTTTTCTTTTCTTTTCATGATGACAGGGCCTCCCCTGACTGCACGTCACTGACAATAGCAGAGTTGGAAGGGACCAACTTCTAGTCCAACCCCCTGCCTAGGCAGGAAACCCTATACCGTTTCCTGCCATGATATAATACCCTATATCATGCTAGCTTCTTTTAACATTTTGTTGTAAAAATATTATTTTTAAATAAAAAAATAAGTGAGGCAAAGAGGCCAATCCATCTTTTTATATGAGTCAAACATTTTCCATTTTGGGAAAAAGTAAAAGTCACCTGGCATCAAATCTGATCTGTATGGCGGATAGGGTAAAATGATGAGATTCAACTTTGCAACTGCCCCATAAGTGGCTCATCACATGTGAGGCCTAGTGTTGTCATGTGACACCAAAAGTTCCTTCTTGTGCTTTTGACTCTACTTAATCATTGTGTCAGAATAGCAGAGACAGAAGTAGAAAGATCTATCAGGATCTAATAGAAAAGAATTGAATTCTCTCATAATAGCTTAAGAAATCTGTCCATTGTTGCCAGAGGTATGTAGCAAACTGTAGTGATTATGTAAAAGTAAAGGTTCCCCTCGCACATATGTGCTAGGTGTTCCTGACTCTAGGGGGCAGTGCTCATCTCTGTTTCAAAGCCGAAGACCCAGCACTGTCCAAAGACATCTCCGTGGTCATGTGGCCAGCATGACTAAACTCCAAAGGCACATGGAACACTGTACCTTCCCACCAAAGTGGTCCCTATTTTTCTATTTACATTTTTTACAACATGCTTTCGAACTGCTAGGTTGGCAGAAGCTGAGACAAGTAACGGGAGCTCACTCCGTTATGTGGCTCTAGGGATTCGAACCGCCAAACTGCCGACCTTTCTGATCAACAAGCTCAGCGTCTTAGCCACTAGATTATGTAAAGGGATTATATAAATGCAGGTAACAAAACAACTGATTTTAAATATTATTTTCCTGTCTTATTTGTTAATTGATTTATTAAAATAATTGTGCTTAAACTACGGAGTTATGGAGGTAGAGATATTTATTTTCATTCAACCCTCATGTAAAAACTATACCAGCAAAATAAAGTCTTATATTCCTTTCAAGACCCAACATAAAACTAAATTACCACAAAAGGGATACTAAAGATCCTTGGACCACAATGTACAAAGGGGGAAAATTTTCATCTAAAAGTGAATTAATAAAGATTAGTGTTTATATAAGCGATATGAGTTCAGACCTTCTGCTGTGATCTTAAGGAGAAAATCATTCAATCTGTGTGCATACTTTCATTTATGACATGGAAAACAGCAGAGATGAATTTCTGTGAGTTATAATTGTGTTGTGGCACTGACCTATTCTTTAATTCAAAAAAATCTTTATATATTTAATTCATTCATTCAATTTAGACATCACCCAACTCCAACTGACTCTGGGTGGTTGACAAATAATAACAAAAAGCCAGTAGCGACCCAAAAGCAAGATGGGATCTAAGCACATTACACAATCGAAAATAACAAACAAGAACAACAGAGTGGGGATGTCATGGATTTCCAGAAGGAATGTCAATCCAAAGGACAAGCACCATGGCAGAGAAGGAACACTTCCAGAGGATTGATAGATGGTGCTGTTTAATCCAAGGGACCCAGAGGGCACCAGACCTCCCAACACATATGCCAGGTAGAAGCCACAGGAGGTAAGCAGTTCCTCACCCTCATAATCCCTTGTGGGGTGGAGTCTGGGCAACTGAATGGAGCAGATGGTTTTAATGGCCTGATGCCCTTCCTGTCGCCAATACAAAGTGTATTTCAGCAGATATATTCTCAATGTGCCCAGAGAGAGAAACATTTGCCTCTACTTAGGATTGAACTCACAGCCTCCTGATTGTGAGGTGAGAGTTCCATCCCTAGGCCAATGCACCACTCAAATAGCCAAACTTAATGCCATGCAGATATTTCTAGGCATAACCAGCAATTTCAATCATACTGGCAATCACTGCTGCTCACAAAAGCTGAGGTGTTACGTGAGTATACTATGGTGTGCCCAATACTGGCACGGATGTTGGATTCTGGATCTGCCAAAGCTGCAGAGAGGTCTTCCTGGCAGCCACTTCAAGAGTGCATTGCAGTCATCAAGTTTTGAGGGAACTAGGCATAAGTGAAGTAAAGGTAAAGTAGGCTTAAACTTTAAAAATATGTTTATTCCTGTCCAGTAGGTCAATACATCTGCATTACTACTATCTTTCAGGCTTTGCCTATAGTAAATATTGCTGAGTGACAAAAGTGAACATTAGTTGGATTACAATGATTGCAGTACTCTCTTACATGGACAGACATACTGGAAGCAGCAATTTCTAACTATATTGGGAGTATAATTCTTTTTGAACTGGTTGGTTGGGTATTCTGGAACGTGTATTTCTAGCATAGTTGAGGGATGCTATGCTAGGAGTAAGGGATGCGGTGGCTCAGTGGCTAAGATGTTGAGCTTGTCAATCAGAAAGGTCGGCAGCTCGGTGGTACAAATCCCTAGCACCATGTAACAGAGTGAGCTCCCATCACTTGTCCCAGCTTCTGCCAACCTAGCAGTTTGAAAGCTCGTAAAAAATGCAAGTAGACAAATAGGAACCACTTTTGGTGGGAAGGTAACAGCATTCCATGCGCCTTTGGTGTTTAGTCATGCAGGCCACATGACCATGGAGACATCTTCGGACAGCACTGGCTCTTCAACTTTGAAATAGAGATGAGCACTGCCCCCTAGAGTCAGGAACAACTAGCACATACGTGCGAGGGGAACCTTTACCTTTATATGCTAGGAGTGACAGCAGAGTCATCCATGGGAGGGAGGTTCAATAGTGTCAAAATGGCAAACATGACCAGGTGATTAAATCTCTATCCCTTTTTAACATGTGTTGCATACATTTCACACACATAAAAAAGGATAGGCTAGTCCAGGTGAGGTTCCTCACGGAGCACCTGTGCCGCCTCCCTCACTCGCTTCCCCCGCCGCTCATGGCCGATAGCTTGTGCGGCACGGCGGGCCTTCTAAGACCTCCCTGAACTTGCCTTGGAGGCTTGACCACCAGCAAAGCATGGGGGCATTCCAGGGCATCTCCCCACTGGTTCCCAACCTCCCTTCCCAGTGAAGTTTTTAATGGATCGAGGTAGGAACGACGCGAGAGCCAGGACTTCACAAGACAACAGATTTATTCAAGCAAGAAGATGACAGCGATTCAAAAGTAACATTTCCGCGCCAAGGTATTTATACTCGGTAGTTTAAACAGGGGAACCAATGGGAGGCCTGGTAGCGTCTAGCAACTGCTGATGCAGTACCCTGGCCAATCAGGTTGGCTCGGCTGGCTAGCATCAGGCTATGCTGCGCTTCGGCCAATCAGGGCACAGCCTAGACTGTTGCTGGCCTCCCAGTCGTAAGTGGAGGATTTTCTGAATCCTCAACAAAGTTTTCCAAGGTGTGGTTTCAAAAGCACACAAGCCATCCCTTGTGCCCAGCTCCCACTGAGCTCCGGGAAGGAGGAGAAGAGCCTTTGGGGAGGGAGGAGGAGGCGCCCATTTGGGGCCATGCCAGCTGGGCAACTGGCGCTAAGAAAGCGCCTCACAACTTTTGAAGGTAGGAGGGGTAAAAGAAAGGGAGAATGCAGAGTCGCCTTACAGGGACGCCGCAATGGCGGGAAACCAGCACCGCCGCCAAAGTCTAAAGCTTTGTAAAGCTGTACCTTTCACTGCCACTTTTGACTTAGAAGAATCACTTCCAGCTACGTTTGAGGCTTTGCACACATATTCCGCAAAATCAGTTTTAGTAACTGCTTGGATCTCTAAGAGAGCTGTTCCATTTGACAACCTGAAGCTGCATTTATCAGAGGATCTAAGCCAGTGTTTCTCAACCTTGGCAACTTGAAGATGTCCAAACTTCAACTCCCAGAATTTCCTAGCCAGCATTCGCTGGTTGGGGAATTCTGGGAGTTGAAGTCCAGACATCTTGCCAAGGTTGAGAAACACTGATCTAAGCTCTCTACCAGTTTTGAGCCACTGGATTTTAATGGGCTGTGATCCAACTACATAGCAAGCAAGTTGCAGGATGTTGTCTTCATCTATTGTCACTGGTTTAAGAGGTCGATCAAATACCGGAGGCTTTTTAGGTTCTGGAATGTGATAACATTAAAAAAGCAAGAGGAGGAAACTAGTTAGATTATCATTCATCTTAATTTTTTTTAAGTACATATCAAGATAAGAACAATATGATGCAATGAATTAGTACCATTTTCTCACTACATTTTTTTTTTTAGGAAAAAGAATTTTGTTTGGTATCATATGGAATTCTGATATTTAGTGAGCATGTTTAAGATGATATACAAAATGTTTGATATGCAATATCCATTACCTATCTTTTATGTTAAATGTAACATGAATATTGTCAAGATGAAAGTCATTTTAAATGTAGAAAAAAATCATAGATGGATGAATACTTCTAACTGGATCATAGATGGGAGACAGTGAAATGAATGTATATTTTATTGGCATACTTTTATCTATAGATGCAGATGCTGGTGAGTCATAAAAATTGTGTGTATGTTATGTATGTATGTATGCATACATACATACATACATACATACATACATACATACATACATACATATATATATATATATATATATATATATATATATATATGTTGTATTTGTGCTGATAAATAAATAAAGGGAGACTAGTATAGATCTATTTCAAGCTATTTAGCTCTCATCAGCTAGCCATACCCTTACTGGGATTCGAACCTGTGCTGTATTACATCTTAGGCAGATGTCTTAACTTATATATATGATGTGTGTGTGTGTGTGTGTGTGTATGTAGGAATTCTGGAAGTTGAAGTCCACAAGTCCACAAGTCTTAAAGCTGTCAAGTTTGCACACCCCTGGAGTTTTTTTTCTAAAGGGTTGGGGTGCAAGGGTCTTGTAGCTTGACAGCTTTAAGATTTGCGTGCTTCAAATGCCAGAGTTTCTGAGTGAACATTTTGGTTGCTAAGCAAGAGCATTGTTAAGTGAGTTTCACCAGTCACATGACTGCCAAGCCACTCCCACCCGGTCACATGATTGCCAAGACACTCCCACAAAACAAGCCACACCTACAGAAGAGGTTCTACAAAATTTTGAAACCCACCACTGGGCTACTCACCATAATCTCCTTCATGGTATCCCCTGAGGGGCAGATGACTAGAACTGTTAGATAATCATCTTCAAGATTATGTGGATGCCATGTAAAATGGTTAAATATTTACTAACAAAGAATAAAGCACAAATTCAGTAAAAAAAATGGTTTTGACTAAGTTTGAGAATTCCACTTTTTTACCATATTGTATTATTATACGCTTGAGTCCTAATGTTTTTCTGCAGCCTGTATTTTTACCTCAGGTTTTTTTCATAATCAAAAAGATTCCTTCAAAAATATCTCTGTTAATTTCAGTAGTGAGACCAAAGCAATAGTATTTATTATTACTGGAATTATGTAGTAGTGAGAATATTTCCTCAGCCCTATACTCTAAAGCAACAATTTTGCTTTCCACTATGCTACGGAGCTTGCAAATTTCTCCTATTGCCTGTCTGTGGGTATTGTCTGAAATGTATCAGCCCCTGCCAATATGCTATTTTCTCACTATCAAAGGGGCTGAAGAATGCAGCAGAAAAAGGATGGCCTGCTGTTCACAGCAATCCCTTAGGAACGATTCACATTTTCTGAAAAACAGGGAAATGCAAATAGCATGTCCTGAAAATATAGATAGAAGTCGGCCAGGAATGTTTATTTCATTATTATTTTTTTCCAGGACAGACTGGCATCATTGACTGAACAACAATCTCTGCAGCTTCTTACTTGTCAGCTGATTGGTTAATGGCTGATTCTTGCATATTTGCATCATTCCAAGCTTGGGAAAAATGCGGAAGTCACAAATCAACATTGGACTGATTTGAAGAGATTGGGAAGTGGATATAATGGTGAAGGGCAGCAACTGGCAGAAAAACAGGAGTTCTTAACTATTATCTGGAAACAATAATGTGTTTGTGAATAACAAATTATGTGGGATCCACCGCATTTGTAAAAAAAAAAAAAAACATAATAGCCAGACACAGTCCAGTTATTGGGTTGTTCTTGTTGTTCTTTGATGTGCAGAAAATAGTCCATTTCAGTGATATATGATATGTTATGATATATATTTTATATATATATATATTTGCATTTGTGCTGATAAATAAATAAAGGGAGAGTAGTATAGATCTATTTCAAGCTATTTAGCTCTCAACTGCTAGACATACCCTTAGTGGGAATCGAACCTGGGCTGTATTACATATTAGGCAGTTATATTAGCCACTAAGCCACATGCTCTCCTCCTTTATCAGATAGATAGATAGATAGATAGATAGATAGATAGGTAGGTAGGTAGGTAGGTAGGTAGGTAGGTAGGTAGGTAGGTAGGTAGGTAGATAGAGATGATAGAGAGATAGATAGATAGATAGATAGATAGATAGAGAGAGAGAGAGAGAGAGAGAGAGAGAGAGAGAGAGAGAGAGAGAGAGAGAGAGATGCACTTAAACAATTTTTGTGGTCGTGGTTATCATTTTATTTTCTGCATTAAAAGGAAACAAAACTGATCTCAACCTCTTTGACTAAACCATGGATTAGGATATAGATTTTGCAATTTCCTGTACGTTGCCGTGGTTTGTTTTCACGCTAAAGTATATGCGAAAATACATGCTTTGTAGTGAAGTACATTTAGAAATGAGAAAAATATATTTCTGTGTGTGAATATATTAGGGGGGGAAAAACAGGACGTGCATGTTTTTCAAACACTGCCACAAAATTAAATGGGATCCAGACTTCTAAACTTCTAGCAATAAAACATATCCATCTTCCCCATATAAAGCCATTTTTAACCCACAATCCTACTCACGTTTAAAAAGACTACCCTACAAACTTCAAATGTGCAGGAGGACCGTTGTCTGTGGGAAAAAAATACCACAGAATGCATTTTGCTGCTGCGAAGCTGTGAGCAGCTTTAAGTAACGGCTGGAGAAGAACCAACCACTTTATTTTCCAGATATACTTTCTCACAACGCTCCTTCTCAAGCTCCTTTCCTCACCTTGATATCTGCTTGGGTAGATAGGCAGCCTCCTCAACCCTTTGAAGCTTTAAGGTGTTTTTTTTGTTTGTTTTTTTTATGAGGAGATTCAGTCCACGTCTTCAGGATGGAAATGCTGCCCTCAAGCTGCCGCTGTTCCTTGAAATCAGGATCTTTTGCTGCATTAGAAAAGATCCAGATGTGGGGAAGGCGTGGAGAACCGCTTTCTATCCCTATTTATCATATTCAGCAGATGTTTCCAATCAGAGGCAAAGCTGACCGTATCCAAACATCTGATATTTAGAAGGATGCCAGATTTACCCGGTATTAAAATTAAACCACTAGGAAGGAAAAATGATTCCACCCAGCAGATCCCAAGAGCCGAGATCTCACTGTAGGGGGGGGCGGGGGGGGCGGGTTGAGATATTCTAACTCCCTCGTTTCCTGTCTTTCCCGATATTGTGGTTGTGGAGCGTACTGACCTCTGTTTCAGATATCTTGGGTACAATTATTATTGCCACTGCTGCTTCTGTACCTTTTTTCCTATCTCCATTGGCTGCCTTTTCATTACAGAAAACCGTACACCCAGCTTTAGAAGCTGCAGCATTTTTTTTTACAAAGAAAAAAGTTTAAAAAGTCACTTCAAGCTGGTAGAGAACTGACCCTGTCAAATATTTCCCTCATTAAAAAAAAAAACAATGAGAGGACTAGTATGATGAAAGGCCTGCCTATTATTGCCTTACTGGGGCTGCACTCGTGGGATGCAGTGGCTTGCCAGAAGAATAAGAAGCAAAAAAGGTTTTTAAAATATATATACAGTATAATATGGTGTATAGCTGTAGTGTAGCCTCAACAGGATGGAGCCAAGACATTTTCTATAAGTGGTGATAAACATGGCTTCTGCGGTTTTTCCTTGCCTCAAGTAACCAGACTCAGTGGTGGGATTCCAAATCTTTTCCTACTGGTTCTATGAGAGTGCGCTTTGTGCTTGTGGGCAGCACTCAAATACCGCCCTCGGTGTCAGCGCTGGTGGGCTGAGCTGTTTTTTTTAGCTCAGCTGAGGTGTGGCAATCCGCTCCGCCACGCGAATCAGCTGAGCTAAAAAACAAGGGAATATAAGACAGGGAACGACAGGGGTAGGAGGGCAGAGCCAACCAGAAGTGGTATTTGCCGGTTCTCCAAACTACTCAAAATTTCCGCTACCAGTTCACCCGAACCGGTCCAAACCATCTGAATACCACCTCTTACCAGACTTCAAAGCCCTGAATCTGCACCGTGTTTTTTGTTCTAGCAGGGCCTCTGAAGCCTCCTGTCACTGCCTCTCTATATCATTGGTGAGTAGGGAGCACTTTGGCTCCTAAAGTAAAGAAATAGAAAAGGGGTGTTAACAGATTATATTTAAAAAGAATATATGCTCCATTCTGTTCAGATTTCAGTATGGATTTTCTCTTAGGGGAGTCAAACACCTGCTTATCTTCAATGACTTGACGGTTTTCTTTTGTTCCCCTATTGTCAGCTGAATATCCCTTCCCTGACTAGAGGCTTTAGTTAGCAACAAACTATTCCTACCTTGTAAATTATCTTACAATTATCTCGCTATGTTCTGCCACGCAAATCAGCTGAGCTAAAAAACAAGGGAATATAAGACAGGGAACGACAGGGGTAGGAGGGCGGGGCCAACCAGAAGTGGTATTTGCCGGTTCTCCGAAGACTGTGATTCACTTATCAACCTAGTTCAAAGATCACATAGAAACGCTAAAAGAATGATAAACTCAGTTTTTACTACCATTTGCCAGCTTATGAAGGGTATTATACACAAAGCCATATGCATATAGCACTGTAATATATTAGGGATTGTAAACTTGTGAAGGCAATCTATGATATGACTCAGACACCACCCATTGCAATTCCTCATAATAGTCCCCCTTACCTGAATTTCAGTTTTCCCATTCTTGTATGCTGATATGAGGGGATATGTATAACAGTGGGGCTTAGGGATGAAGTTATGTGGTTAGAGCACCAGTTTTCCCATAAATCTTTTCAGCACCTTCCTTCCTCTTATTGTTTTACACTCTTTACCATCCCAGACACATCCAATAGACCTTTCCTATTTCTCTGCAATCACATTCCTGCCTTTTCTGCCATCTCATCATGCTTATGGTCCGCTCCAAGCGGACTTGCAAGGCAATGAGATGCACATGCGTGAAAAACATGGCAGTGACAGCAGCAGCTTTTTTGCTGACTGGAGGATTTTTCAGGGGCCTGCGGCCAGCCGCCACCTCTTTGACAGCCGTTATGCAAAGTGTTGGGCCGGCGAGCAACCACTGGGCAGGCAGGATGAGCAACCAGCAACAGGGGGATGGGTTCAGTGGCATGGCCAGCCAGCCTTTGCTACCAGTTTGCCGAACAGGGCAAAATTTCTGCCACCAGTTCGGGCGAACCAGAGCGAACCGGCTGAATACCACCTCTGGAACAGATTGCTATGGCGATCAATAGCACTATAGCAATAGCACTTAGACTTATATACTACTTCACAGTGCTTTTACAGCCCTGTCTAAGCGGTTTGCAGAGTCAGCCTATTGCCCCCAACAATCAACAATGAAGAGCCGAGGTGGCGCAGTGGTTAAATGCAGCACTGCAGGCTACTTCAACTAACTGCAGTTCTGCAGTTCGGCTGTTCAAATCTCACCGGCTCAGGGTTGACTCAGCCTTCCATCCTTCTGAAGTGAGTAAAATGAGGACCCAGATTGTTGTTGGGGGCAATATGCTGACTCTGTAAACCGCTTAGAGAGGGCTGAAAGCCCTATGAAGCGGTATATAAGTCTAACTGCTATTGCTATTGCTATAATCTGAGTCCTCATTTTACTGACCCTCGGAAGGGTGAAAGGATGAGTCAACCTTGAGCCTGGTGAGATTCGATCTACTAAATTGCAGGTAGCCGACAGTCAGCCTGCAGTACTGCATTCTAACCATTGCACCACCGCGGCTCTTGATCAAGAACAAATTCAGAATGGGGTTCAGTATGAAAACCTCAAGCTTCATCTAGAATTTGATCAACAGAAACATAGACCATCACTTCCTTCCCCCTCCCCTTAATCTTTGGCTTATAACCTATTCAGGAAGCCCCTACACAGCTGCCTTTGAGTACAGCATCTACTCTGCCTATGTCTCATTATCATACTGACGAACCTTTGCATTACTGGACCATGCCTAAAACCAGGTCCCTGGTGAACTATCAAAAGTCAATAGGACCTATTTGTCAATTAGAACTGTGAAATGGCATGTTTTATGTTACTTTTACCACATTTAACATGTGCAAATGTTCTGAACATAATAAAATCCTTAGTCGACATTTGCTTGTAAATCATTAATGGCCTAGGAGTTTCCTTTAAAATCGATTTGGCAGCATTAGTTTAAAAGGAAAGAAGTACAGATGTTTTAAAAAGTCTAATGAGAATGAGATTACCATTAAATCTTCCATCTCAATTATATGTTATTCCCACAAGGGTTTTTGCAATATTTAAAAAATGGTTTAACCTTTTTTGGTTTTTAATTTTGTATAAATCTCTAAACGCTATCTTAAAGAAACTATTAATAAATATTCAGTTGAGAGCAGCAGAGATATTTTCAGATAACATAGGTTTTACATAATTTTTGTCATATGCAACATGGCGATGGCATACAATTGGCCTTCTAAAACACCTGCTTCCTACATATCACAATTTTAATCAGGGTTTGTTAATTATTTTATGCTGTTTAAATAAAAGGATTTTTTTAAAAAAAATACTCAAAATGTTTGCTTAATTGTCTAATTAGTTTGTAGAGTTTAATCTAGAGCACGGCTGTCAAACTCGTGGCCCACAGGCTGGATGCGACACAAGCTAGCCACGCCCGGTATAGCAAAGGGGGGAAGTCCCAAAACGTCACATGACACTGCCATGACGTGAGTTTGACACCTCTGATGTTGAGATAAGAAACCTGTGGTCTGGTCCTACTCCATCATGGCACCTACTTCAAAGGATCACAAAGTATCTTTTTGGGGAACCATATAATTGCATTGCAAAAGCAATGATCAGGGCAGATGGTTGCCTCATACTCTGTATAATGAATGAAATGTCCCTCTATTCCTATTGAAGGATATTGTGCCTAAAATGGAGTCATAGATGTACACCCTAAGTCAGTGTTAGCAAGCCTTTTTGGCATCAAATGCCGAAATAGGAGTGTGTGCTTGTGCACATGGGAACATTGGAAATCAGAAGAGCAGCTCCCTAGTGCAAACGTGCGGGAGCACCAGAAACCGAAGAGCCGTTCCTCAGCACGTACATGCATGCTGGGAAGCTGAGCTTCCGGTTTCTGATGTGCAGCACATGCATGCCAGTCACATGGCCTTCTAGTTTCTAGTGCACATGTGCATGCCAGAAACCGGAAGCTCAGCTTCCCGGCACGTGCATGTGCACCAGGGAACTGCTCTTCCGGTTTCTGGTGCTCTCACATGCACAAAGACTAGTTGGCCAGCACGCCAGAAGAGCAACGGGCAATGGCTAGCATGCCCAGAGAGATGGCACTGCATGCCACTTCCGGCACGTGTGCCACAGGGGTGGGTTTCAGGCGGTTCGCGGCGGTCCCCGCGAACCGGTTGGTCGGCGAACCCGGAAGTAAGTAACTTCCGGGAACGCCGAAGGATCCACCCGCCCGCCCGCATTTCTTACCCAGATTTGATGAGTTCTGCGCTTCCATGCATGTGCAGAATGCATACAGCGCCTGCGCGATCCTCCAAGAGCAGCTGGAGCATCGCACAGGCGCTAGTACGCATGCGTGCACTGCACGCGTGCACGAGGACGCCGCCAGCCCCATTCCAACCGAACCAGTTGGAACGGGGCGAGAAACCCACCCCTGGTGTGCCATAAGTTGGCAACATGAGTTTAACGTGCCTAATGTAGAGATAAGAAACCCATGGTCCTCCTTCATCATGGCACCTACTTCAAATGGTCAAACAGTATCTTTGTGGGGAACCATACAATTGCATTGGAAAAGCAATGATCAGGGCAGATGGTTGCCACTGTGTGCCACTTCCAGCACATGTGCCATAGGTTCCTCATCACGGCCCTAAGTCTTATAAAAGACAGTTGCACCAATGCACAGCTGTGTGGTACTGGAAGAGGCCAGCCAGCCACACTTGGATAAGCACTGACTCTGACTCCAGTCTGTTTCAGGGGAGCAGGCAGAACAATTTCATATATCAAGACCTACACAAGCCACCCTATAAGCTATATTGAATGGCTGTTGGTTTTATAATTGTCATTTGATTACCAAAGAGAAAAACATTGTCTAAGGGCAAAAGAGGAGTCTAACTTTTCTGGACGTGAAGCACACTTTTGTTATAGGCATTCAGCTAATTCCTTTGCCTGTCAGCAGATGATGAATACGTGTGGCAGACATTATTTAATACCACCAGACACCAGGGAAGAAGATTTAGGTGAGTAGTGGCAGAGCTGTTCCATTTATTTTTATTACCATGCATTAAAAATTACATTTACAGATAATTGTTTTTTCTGTCTCTAATAAACCAAAGTTTAAAAAAACAGGCAAACAAGCAGGAATTTAATAAAATGAGACCACCAGGGAAGAACTCCAAAAATGTAATGTTTTTTTTTCCTTTTAAGTACTACTAACAAAGTAGATTTTACTTCAACATTTCTGATTATTTTTAACTGCAGTTTGTGGAGAAATCATCTTAAAGTAGTATGACATGAGAGGTTTCATCTGAGGGAGTTTTCACACAGATTAAGTTGCTCCTTTACAAGGGTAATTAGCTAATCAAATCATCCCTCAACACCAGGAGTTTTATAACACCTGTATAGCTGCCCACATGTTTAATAATGTTTTTCAGATGTCCATCCCTCTGGGTTTAGCCATACTGTTTTTCCTCATTCTGCAATGATATAAATCTGCCCCCACTGAAAACAAATTAAGACTTTTAATGAGAGTTAGACTGAGCCTTCTCTTCATTAATTTTCAGTATTACTAAGTTTCCCAGTTATGTTTCTTAGTCCTTGTAGAGAAGTTTTGTGCTTTCCTTTTTAAGGGATTTAAAAAAAATTAAAATCACACATAAATGGGCAAGTTTTAATAATGGTGAAAATATCAAAGGGAAAAAAACAAGTTTTCTGACGTACAAAATTCAACTGCCATGTATCATCCCTACACGCACGCTGCTCAAAGAAAATACTTGGTATGAACATGGAAAACAAGGTAATCTAATACATGTTTACTTGGGGGGGGGCATGCTGAGTTCTATTTAAGTTATTCTTAAGTAGTATTCTGAGCCATAGTAGTGCAGTAGTTAAAGTGCAGAATTGCAAGTTGACTCTGCTCATTGCCAAGAGTTCGATGCTGACCAGCTCAAGGTTGACTCAGCTTTCCATCCTTCTGAGGTTGGTAAAATGAGGACCCAGATTTGTTAGGGGCAATTGGCTGACATGTTAGCGCTGTTATCTGCTGATCCAACCTATTTCACAGAATTTTCTGGCAGTAAGCATGGGACCCAAAACTGATTGAAAATACTGTAGAGAGAAGCTTCATTTTGGCAAACCACACTGAATGAGCTTGGAATAACAAAAGAGTAAATGTGCATTTCGACTTTATTCCCAAAGTTGGTAGTTTTCCAAAGCCTGCCCTGATTATTGATGCGGTAGACATCATTGGCAATTTGGCATCCTTTCACATCAACATAAATAGAAACATTTGTTTTGTAATAGTAGACATCAATTACAACAATTATATGAATGTGGATTTTATGATAATATTTCCACCACTCTCACTGATCTGTTAAATTGAGGCTTTTCCTGAATCCTAACACTCATCCTCTGGATTCCATTGTGCTGAATCTGGGCCTTTGAAGAATTCTTGATGATTGCTAACAAATCAAGGTAGAAGATGCTGAAAAGTACAGAAGGACTCTCAGCTGAACTATTTATCTAACCAATGCCTCATGATGCCCAAGTCAGCCATGGTCATAGCAAGTTCAATAGCCACTGAAGCAGCCCACTGAAAATGCAGATGTACATATTTGAAGTATTAGATTCTAAGAGCGTTTCTGTTTGGTGAGGTTTGCCACTCATGTGCATAAGCAAGCAAACGCTTGCTCTCACAGTGATAAGCATTCCTTTGGATTTCTCAGTGAATTTTCCCAATTGAACATGTAGAAGAATGGACCCAGAAACACAACTTACACCAAATGGGACCAGAATTTCTGTTGCTAAGCGAGGTGTTGTTGTAGTGAATTGCACCTGCTTTTATGATCTTTTTTTGACGTGGTTGTTAAGCGAATCGATGCAGTTAAGTGAATCACATGATGATTAAACGAATCCGGCTTCCCCAGATGTGATTTTGCTTGTCAGAAGCCAGCTGGAAAAGTTGCAAATGGTGATCGTGTGACCACTGGATGCTGTCATGAATACATGTTGGTTGCCAAGCTCCTGAATTCTAATCATGTGCCCATGGGGATGTTATGATGGTTGCAGGTGCGAGGACTGTATATTAATAGAGATGGTACACAAATGAATATAATTAATATTAAAATGAAGTGCTTGTAGAAAAGCACCACTCTATTCTGCTGGGAAAAGTGAGAGATAGGATATGCATATTAAAATGATTAAATCTGATGAAATATAAACAAAAATGCATGCCAACATTCTGTGGTTCTTCACATTGTAATATTAAAGAAATAAGCTATCGGAGGAAAACGAACTTAATAGTGTCTTCCATTTGTCTATTTGAAGTTTTCCTGTAATAGCTCATCACTCCTTCACCCTTTTTTTAAAAAAAAACAACACAAAATCCATTCAGGAAAGAAAGACAGAATCATTGCATAACATCTTTTGACTAGTAGCGCTGGCAGCCATCTGTCTCAAAGCAACAATTGTGTGAGAGGCTGTGCACTTATGTGTGACAGAAAGAAATAAGAAAGGAGATGGAGAAAGAAAGAGTGCGAGTGAAAAATGCACTTGCCTGCACAGCCATTTCCTATCAAAACATTTGATTTGCCGTAACATACGAAACACAATGTTTTCAGGAAGTGAATATAGATGACAAGCAATTACGGAGTGTAAAAGTTTGCATTTTTGCCTAGGCAATTACTACTGGCAAATTAATCATAAGGCAAATACAGTTCTATAGTTCTTTTTGCTATTTGGAAAAATGAGTTTTTTAAAGGCCGTTATTGGACTAAACTTTTCTATGTGTGTATGTCCTTCTTCCTAATTTTTTTATTGTTACAATAAAGATCACAGCAAAAATACATCAACTCAAAATAGAAACAAAGGATATTAAAAAAACCCACCTCAAATGCAATAAAAACAAAAACAGTTCAGTTTTTAAATAAACTGAAAGATGACCTATCTGTTTCCAATTTTATATTATAAGTTCATTCTATTACAAAGAATAAGTTCAATGGCAAAAGTGTTTTTTTTTAATTTTATTGTTTTAATGAAGTTGGTGGTTGTTCTCTTGTGCTATAATGGTTGTTCTATAATGCAGGGGCATCAAACTCTGTTTCATTGAGGGCCGCATCAGCGTTGCGTTTGACCTGTGGAGGCAGGGTGCGGATGGCCAGCTATACGTCACTCGTGTCAGGGGTACCTGTGGTGGCCCGAGAGCTTTGCCAGTGAAAATGGGCCGTTTCCAGGGTGGCCCTGATGGTCATATCTAAGCACCCTGTGGGCGGAATCTGACCCCGGCCTTGAGTTCGACACCCCTGCTATAATATATGGAAAAAGGTATTCTATACAGCAGTTTTAAGTACAAAGCAGAATGGAAAGTATAAAGGGAATAAATAACAACAAACTTAAAATCCTCATTGGACAGAGAAGCGATTGATAAATTATTTCAAGAAATACATAATAGATGTTATTAACTTCTTTTTTTTATTTCCTTTGTCTTAATATATTGTAGACTGTGTTTGTTAAAAATCTATACCGTTTACGGGCTCTGGGAAGTCGGGGGGGGAAGGGAGGTGGGGTATTAGGGGGGAGGGGGGGATACATAGTATGTGTTAGATTTTAAGGTAATGTGACTGCACTTGTATACTATTGCTCTTTAATTCCACTGTAAAAATAGGACAAGCTGAATATATTAATAGATTGTAGAAATACACCGAAGGGAGGAGTAGAGGGATAGAAGAGAGAGGGGTAGAGAGGGTGGGAGAGAGGACTGGAGGGAGGGGGAGAAGGAAGGGAGGGAGTGTACCGGGAGAGAGGAGTGGTAGAGGGGGAGGGGAAGTAGGGTAGAGGGGAATGATGGAGGGAAGATGGAAAGTTGGAGGGGGGCGAAAGAAAGGGTGTATGGAGGGTCGAAGAGGTACATTGGGTTTTTATTTTGGGGGGTACTGCTGATAAGAGGAATGGCTGTGTTTATTGTTTAATGTTATATGGCCCCGGTTATGCACAGTATATATGTGACTGTACGAAAATGAAAATGGAAAATAAAAACACATTTACATAAGAAATACATAATAGATCACAGCTAAGCAGTCTAACACTGCTGGGGGAAATCATTTGGGTTCCTCAAAGAAACAAAGTCAAAATATATATTTTGAAAATCAGAAAAACTAAAGTCCTCATCTTTAAGTGGAACTAAAGTTTAATTTTAAAAAAAATTATGGATGTATATCCGCACCCAAAAGTTTACTCAATATTTTATCAATCCTTTAAAATAATCCCTCTTTAATAATATGCATATTGTATTCCTGTAACACACATTGTTACATTTTTAGCCTACTTATACTAACATTAATCTGAGTTAAATAGATTAAAATAATTGCATCAATACATGAATTATTTTGAACAGGGAAAATTATCTCAAGCCATCTAAAGAACTCCAACAATAAACACAATCCTGTTTTAATCCATTTTCATACATATATTAGGCCCATTTGAAACTATATTGGATTTATTCCAGTTAATTGAATAAGTTAAATCTTATCAAACAGTTCTGTAATGTTCATATATTATTGCACAGAATATTGATAATTATCAAGAAGTCCCAACGTTTTATCTGCTTAAAATAAAAATAAAAATTGCTATACAGCCATTTCAATACCCAAAATATCTTTCTATTGGTAATAAAATGGACCAGTACTTCCAACACCCAATTAAATAAAAGAAGAAATAAAGGATATTCCTGTCAGGTTCCAAAAACATCATAACAGATGGAGCTATAATTCAATTCCTAGTAACTGATTAAAATATCACATTTACTCCAATTAATGAAAGCATAAGAAAATCCATTTTTCACCAAATACGTTCCAGAAAATTTCACCAGCACATTAAAAATTAAATTTAATTAATCCCATTGATTTAAATTCCAAAACTCAATTCTGTTATATTCAATGGGCCATGGTGAACTCAATGGAAGTCATTTGGCAACAAAGCTTTCAGATGAGTCCCTTTGGCATGTATCTTCTCTCAGACTCCTTGTTTCATCTTAGAGCAGTCTGGAAAGAGAAATTAAATTGCTTGCCAAAACTTCTAGCTGCAGGAAACGTTGCCACCACATTTGTTAACATTTTTGTGGCTTCACAGAACTTGGCTCACCAACCCTTGAAAGTTAAGCCAAGATTTAGTGGTATTTCTCCATGACTAGAAGCATCAGGCAATTAGGACCACTGACAAATTACACACCACCACACATTTTACTTTCTTTAGGGCAGGGATGAGCAACCTGCAGACCAAGACCCCCTGTGGGACTTTGGTTAACTTTTAGAAGCCCCTTTCAAGCAATTATTTCAGATCTGTTCTTGTGCAAGAACAGTCTGCCCACACTGGACTAGATTAAAAAACACAGACCTAGAGGGACATAAAGAGATAAATGAGCTGGCCTTGCTCCCATAGGTTTCTGTTCTAACCAAAACAAACACGTGAAAGCCCAAACTAACTATTCCTTATTTCCAGAAATAATAGAAGCAGAGAGTGATTCCTACCTTCAAGAAAGATACAAGGTGATTCTTACCTTCTTTGGAAAGTATTTTTAGCTGGCAGTTGTGAAGCTCTCCAGATTTCTAATAAGGAGCTACATTTTACTGAGCCCATAGAAGGAATGAAGTATGGCAAACAATTCAGAAGGGACCCACCAGAGGTTGGTTTGGCCCGGTTTGGCTGAGTAGGTAGTAATTTGGCCTGCCACACCCCCAAACCAGTTCTCTATCATGTTTTTTTTATAACTGCGCATGTGTGTATGTACACAGCATGCATGCAACGCGTCTCTGAGCAAACTGGCAATAGCAGCAGCCGGAACCTACTCCTGGGACCCACCCAAGTTGCTGGGACTGCAAAGGCAATTGGAGAGTAATGTACTTTCAGACTTCCAAGATTGTGTTAATTTGAAAATAGTAATACATCTGGGTGTACAGCCAGTGGTATGATTCAAACAGGGACGTGCATCATGAAAAGAAAAAAAAAGGTAAAAGGAAAAAGGCAAGAGCTGAGGTTAGGTTGAGCTAGTTGCTGCCAGAGTTACCATGGATGACTCTGCTTAACTGTTTAAAAAAGCCTCTAAAAAAACGCCCTCTACAGGAGGAGGTAGGAGAACAACGTGCCTCATCTAGTCAGGCATTTTATGATCACTCGAGCAGAGTTAAGCAAGGGTTAAAAGCCTTAAAATTCCTGACATAGGTGAGGCACATTGTTCTCCTGCCTCCTCCTTTAGAGGGCGCTTTTTAGAGGCTTTTTTAAACAGTTAAGCAGAGTCATCCACAGTGACTCTGGCAGCAACTAGCTCAGCCTGACCTCAGCTCTTGCCTTTTTCCTTTTACATTTTTTTTCTTTTCATGATGACAGGCAAGAGCAGAGTTGAAATCCTCTCTGAAACAGCTGGAAAAGGTACGTATGGGTCAGAGGGAGGGGGAGGAATTCAAACTTTATCCTCAAGTATAGATCTCTCCCCAAGTGCAGGCAGAGCCACGTTGCCTTTTCAAACACACACACACACATATACACACACACACACACACACACACACCCCTCTGGATAAAAAATTGAATAGATAAGCCCAGCTTCACTGATTACATGTTTGAAAACGCAACGTGACTCCGCCTGCAATCAAAGGCTCGGATCAGCTCCAATCCAACTTCTATGTTTGTGTTTGAGAGAGAGTGAGTGAGAAGGAAGGGGGTAAGAAAGATAGTCCAATCCAACTTCTCTGTGTGCGTGTGTCTGTCTGAGAGAGGGGGGAGGGAGGGAGAGAGGGAGGAAGGAGGGGGAAGGAGAAGAAAAAGAACGAAGGAAACTTTTTCACAAAGGAGAAAAACAAATGCTGTCGCTTTAAATCGGAACTAAGCATGCCTGGCTGTGGAATTCTGGGAGTTGAAGTCCACAAGTCTAAAAAAATTTGAAACCCACCACTGTGTCAGTGCCTCAGCAGCCATAAACCTCACCGCACATCACTGGATTCAAATAATTTAACAACCAGTTCTCTGCCCTAATGACCAGCTGGGTAGGGGTGGCTCGATGGTCATGTGACTGGGTGGGTGTGGCCAACTCAACGTCATGACGATGGGTGTTTCACCTTAGCTGTTTCAATGGAATAAGGGTTAAGCGGAGAGGCTGTTTCTGTAAGCAGGGCAATAAAGATTAGGCTAGAAACAACACCAGAATGTTTCCTTCCTGCCTTCCTTACAGGGTTAGCCCTGTAAAGTGGGGGAAAAAACAAATGAGATTTCTTCCAACAACCGGTTCTCCAAACTGTTTAGAAAGCTAACAATCAGTTCTACCGAATAGGTTCGAATTGGCTGAATGTGTACAGCTTGCTTGCTTGCTTATTCATTCATTCATTCATTCATTCATTCATTCATTCATTCATTCATTTATATTTCATGTATCTAGGCTTCCTTTCTCCCTGAAGGAAGGACTCTGGGCAGTGCCTTCTTGTCTGGACTACCTTGCAAAGCAAGGATTTATTTATTTAGTATTTCAACTAAACGATGGCTGTGGTTCTGAGCTCATTTTGTATTCTGGTCTATGTGTGGAAGTGGGTACTGACTTTCATCCTTTATCTTTCAGACTTTTAACCATGAATTTTGTAAGTGTGTTTGTTGAAAAACCTACAGAAAGTATCTCTCGAGCAACCAGAGATAGAAACCTGATGATAGTTCAAAACTGGATGCCATATTCCAAATGTGGTATGGAACCAGGCTTAAGTAAGTTCCAGCTCACCAAAAGGGTGCCATCTGTTTCTTCTTCCCAGTTTTCCATAAGAAGATGGATGAATGAGACTATGACAAGCCTACTCGGTTGCAGCTTTCTATTTATTGCCCATTATCGCTCTTAATTCTGAGACAAGCTTTGGAGCTCCTTTGATACCACTTTCCATGCCATGTGCATCAAAGAGTTGGATATGCACACAATACATGCAGCTAGCCAAGGCAGCCAGCACACAAAGGGGACCATATTTGGTCAATTCTGATTGTTCCTTTCCTCTTTCCTTTCCCTTTGCACCAAATTCTAAAATTATAATGGCCAGGAACAGCTGGAGAGACTGCCAATTGCCTTCCTAACACTAACAGACTGTCAGTAGACAACACATCTTCTAAATTTGTTTTTAATTTAGAAGCAGAATAGATCAGGGATACTCCAGCTGTTAACACTAGCAGTTTGGTGAAGCCAACAATAGACATAAAGCAGACATTAGGAAACACTTAAAACAAAAAAACCCCAAAACTTGTAGCTTCTAATGATTTAACAGCAGAGATTTCTGGCTTGGAGTGAACCCTGAAATAACTATGTAGAGCAAGATAAATTATAGCCTACTACTATTAATTTTAGACCATAATTCCCAAAACGCTGTTTCAAAAATACATGCAGTATTTCTACTTGCTTTTGGTCAGGTAAATACCTTTTTTTTTTTGTCATAATAACTTTACAACGCTATGTTTTACCTTGTCTTTTTTGCTTGCCAAAAGTAATAGGCCTTGTTTTATTACGTCCATAAATTCACTCAACAAACTTATTCTGTTTCTTGAACTTAACAAGAAGTTCTGCCTTTATTAAAGATAACTTGTTATCTATATAGAATCAAAACTTTTCACATTTTAGATTTAGAACAAACCCAGTATGTTTCACAATAACTGGTTTCTAACTATCCTGCATTTATATTAGATGTCCGTGTCGAGCCCTAAAAAGTCACTCTTTTGTACTAATTCCTAGAATGTACAACATAGCTTTGCATAAGCTTGTCAGGGGGGCAATGCACCATATATTTCAGAACTATAAATATTTATTCAGAACTGCAAATATTTAGAAGAATCTAAAAAGATGGAAATCCAGGCCAATTTTTTTTTAAAAAAGAAGGAGAATGCTGTTTTCAATTGTATTGCCTAGAGCAGAAGATCATTTTAGGAGCAAGAAATATTTTTATGGCACACTCACGCAAGACAGAGTCATGGCTTTAACACTGCATGAAGATGGTTCAGGCAGGAAGATGGAAAGATGCCTGCTCACCAGAGGTGGTATTCAGCAGGTTCTGACCAGTTCTGGAGAACTGGTAGCGGAAATTTAGAGTGGTTCAGAGAACCAGTAAATACCACCTCTGACTGGCCCTGCCCCAATCTATTCTCTGCCTCCCGAGTCCCAGCTGATAGGGAGGAAATGGGGATTTTGCAGTATCCTTCCCCTGCTACGCCCACCAAGCCATGCCCACAGAAATAGCAGTAAAAAAATTTGAATCCCACCACTGATGCTCATCTTACAATAACTTCACTCTCCAGACTCACATGGCATATTGGATAGCCCTCAACTTAAAACCACTACAAAAATACCACAGTCCCCCACACTCTGCTGCTGTTCAGAGGTATGAAGACATGGTTTCATTCCATCAGGTATGTTTGTGCTTGTTGTCTTTTATGTTTTATTGGTTTTATTGTAATTTCTTTAATTGTTGTGAGCTACTCAGTTGTTGAGAGTTGGGTGGCATACAAGTTTAATAAAACTGTTGAATATTATATATCATATTGTATTATATTGTATAAATTATATTATATTAATTATAATTGGTATGTTATATTTTGCATTGCATTGCATTGCATTGCATTATGTATTATAAATTCCTGATGGCGTTACTTCTAACATGCTTCCACTACATACCAGGCCACCCTAGGAGGGAAAGCAAAAAAACTAGAAGAAATCAAAGTTAGAATACAAGCTATGGTTTATCCATTTATGTAGTATTTGTCATGCATGAGGAGAGTAAGTCTGCTCAATTCTATGCCTGTCATGTGCCCAATCAGGCAACGTGTGATTTTGCCCTATTTCACCTGTTCAGTTTATTAGCAGCTGTCCTTTCACCATCCCCACTTACATCATCCCCAGCTTTCTTCTAAAGTGGGCGCTACATGTACAAGGAAACAACCAGGGAAGAAATTCACAAATGCTAAACCTTGCTTCAGCAGTGTGCCAAACATACATAAATCAAGTTCTTCTTTTTCCTAAAGAGTAAACTTATTTTATTATCCTTTCATCCATCTTTTTTTAACTCTTAGAATATGTTTGAAGGAAGTTGAGATGAGGGAAGCAGAAAAACCTTTGTGACAGCAGTTAAAAACATTTGAAATTGTGAAAGAGTCCAGTATATGCAATTGAACCATTTTAACCTGTCACATTAATATTCTAGTTGTCCAGGTGTGCTGTAATACCATCAACATGGTTTTAGTAGTTTTAGGAATAGTTAGAAAAACAGATCACAATATCTGTATTTCTTTCTTCCTTTTCCTATAACATCCAAGCCATTGTTTATCTAGCAACAATTAATAATCTCACTCTGTTTTGGATGAATGACAAGTTATTTCAGTTCCTTTCAAAGAGTTGTTGAAGAGTTCAAACTATTTTATAAATGCCCTTGAAATTAATATTATTTAAATGTGTGGGGGATTCATCCCTAACTTTCCTGCACCCAATAATAATCTTATTTCTATTCCATACCTGTTGACACATTATTTTTATTTGAATAAACCTGCCAAGTTACTTCTGACATCGTTCATGATTATATCAAGACTGTACAAATTAGTCATTTCATCCCATGCTTCCTAGTTTTCCTAATGTGAAGAATCACTCAAGAATATTAAGACTCAAATATATGGTCCCTCTCTAAATGTGTGTGTGGAATGTTTGTAAATGTTTCTAATTTCTTATCCAGTACATCTGCTATTAATTTTAAAAATAAATCATCATCTTTTAACAATCTCATAATACCTTGCAGGGTGGAGTCAGGGCAACTGAATGGAACTAGCAGTGTTTGAATGGCCAGATGCCCTTCCTGTCACCAATGCAGAGTTTTATGCAGATATATTCTCAGTGTGCCCAGAGAAAAATATCTGCCTCTATTGGGGTTTGAACTCACAGCCTCCTGATTATGAGACAAGAGCTCCATCTCCTGACTCATTTTAAAATTCTATAAGTTTTAAAAATAAATATTAATAAATAAAACTATTTTTTCCAATTACAAGCTCAGAATTTATTCCTTATCTAGCGTTTGATTCTCTGGCATTACCTTCCATTTTTCTCCAATACTATACCGTACCAAATTTCTGAGCCTCCTTTAAAATTCTAAAGCTGGTTTTAACTGCTCAACAATCATCCCAGTTATCATTCCTTAAACAGTTTCCTGATCTGTTTCCATAGGTGAGCCCTGAAATTCCATGGTTTTCTAATGAGAAGATCAGTATTCACTAGCAAATTCTGAGATCTTATTGATGCACTGCTACTACTGAAGACAGTATGGACATCCCACTAGCAATTAGATTAGGATGAAATCCCTGATCAGACACAATAAAATATTAAAGGTCAATTCATAGACCCCCCCCCTTTTCTGCCCAGTATCACCAGCAGTAAAAGTAAATGTTTTCAAGCAATTTTGGCTTGAGGGACTACGATAAAAAAAAATATAAACATTTAAGAGATTCAAAGCTTTCCAAAATAAAAACCTGTGTATTTTGAAGTGCTAGACTGCCCATTAAGAATGTATTAGTAGGCAACTCTGCAATGTGATTTTGGCAGTCTGTCTCTTACTGAGTTACTACTCATCAGTTATATTATAATATACTTATATTATATTATAATAGAAGTAGTCAATATATTGACTACTTCAATATATACTTCTACTTCTATATTGACTACTTCAATATATATACTTCAATATATTGACTACTTCAGCTTCAACCACAACAATACACGAGCACACAATAGAAAGAAATTTACGGTGAACCGCTCCAAACTCGATTGCAGAAAATACGACTTCAGCAACAGAGTGGTCAAGGCCTGGAATGTGCTACCTAACTCAGTGGTTTCTTCCCCAAACCCCCACAACTTTCACTTTAGACTGTCTACTATCGACCTCACCCCATTCTTGAGGTCTGTAAGGGGAGTACATAAGTTCACCAACGTGCCTACTGTCCCTGTCCTACTGTCCCCATTTATTTGTATCAATTTCATGTATTCATAATCTTGTATATACTTATATCTATTATCTTATACATGCTTGACAAATAAATAATTAAATAAATAAAGACAAAAGCCCAAACTCATGAATTGTGAAGATAGATGTTTTATATTATAAAGGAAATGGTGGCGCAGTGGTTAAATGCAGCACTGCAGGCTACTTCAGCTGACTGCAGTTCTGCAGTTCGGCTGTTCAAATCTCACCGGCTCAGGGTTGACTCAGCCTTCCATCCTTCCAAGGTGGGTAAAATGAGGACCCGGATTGTTGTTGGGGGCAATATGCTGACTCTGTAAACCGCTTAGAGAGGGCTGAAAGCCCTATGAAGCGGTATATAAAGAGCAAGCGGTATACTTGAGAGACCGCCTTCTGCCAATTACCTCCCTGTGACCAATAAGATCTCATAGATTAGGCCTCCTCCGTATTCCATCGGCCAGCCAGTGCCGGCTGGCAACTACAAGGAGGAGGGCCTTCTCAGTAGTAGCCCCGACCCTTTGGAACGAGCTCCCCGTGGAGATTTGTACCCTCTCCACCGTCCAGGCCTTCCGCACAGCCCTTAAGAACTGGCTAGCCCGTCAGGCCTGGGGACAAGGATAGGCGCCCCTCCCGAATGATGAATGTATGTTGCTTGCTATTTTATTATATGTCTCTATGTCAATGTTTGTATTCCCCCTCCCTGATTTTATGTGAGCCGCCCTGAGTCCCCTCAGGGAAAAGGGCGGCCTACAAATATTAATAAAATCTACAAAAATCTACAAATCTATAAGTCTAACTGCTATTGCTATTGCTACTTTTGTTTGAAAAATTGATCCGGTTCAGAGCAACATAATCCTATGCCCTCCCTATTCGGCATCAGCTGCGTTGACACTATAAAACATCCTCACAATTCATGCGTATCAGTAGCTTCACAGACCTTGATAGTAGAAAGGAAAATTGGGTTAAGCCCAGTGGTGGGATTCAGCCAGTTCACACCACTTTGGGAGACCTGGTTGTTAATTTTCTGCGCAGTTTGGTGAACTGGTTGTTGGAAGAAATCATTAGGGCAGAGAACCGGTTGTTAAATTATTTGAATCTGGCGCTAGCTAAGCTTCAGGTTTTGAGGCTCCAATTGTGGAATGTAGTTCAATTACAAGCCATCTACGAAAGAAATTTTGGGCAATATTCAAGGCAAATATACGACCATACAATTACCAATAAGGACTGTGGCAAGTATAACATGAGGAAAAGGAAGCACCACTTTGCAATCATGTAAGAACTCATAAAAACAAGCATTGATGAGCTTCTGTGGCTCAGATTAAAAATAGAGGGGGGAGTATTTCACCTTCTCTTTGATAATAACTAAATCAAAAAATTACAAACTTTCGGTGGGGGGGAAGCTTTCTGAGATCTCTACAGGCCATATGGAGTTGTCAAAGACAGATAAGGACCATGGGATTTTACAAGCCTGTGCTAATACTGTATCAAGGTCCCATAAATCAGGATTTTTGAAATGGTCTTCCACAGAACCTATGATTTCTGTGAGATCTTGATGAGATTCTGTTGGAAGAAATGTCCATCTGGGTTCAGTTCCAAGTGGGGGAAAAGACGCTGGATTCGTGGAAGTTGCTTGGAAAAATGAACAAGATCATATGGCTTGAAATCCTGGGCAAAAAGGAAGAGATACTGAGAGTGCCTGGGTTTTATGCCCTCTGTTGAGCTTTGAATTTCAGTTCTGATTGGTTGTCAGATTTCCATGGGGCCATGCAGGGGTAACTTTGTAGGTTGTGAGTCCCAGGCTTGGTTGACTCTTGCTGGGGGATGATGTAATGAAGGAGCTTTGGGCAATTCCTACTATGGCTCTGCCTGAAGGAGGTAGATCTTTGTTATGTAGAACAGACTGACCCACGTCTTAATGGCCCATTAACAAAGGTGGGGGTGCTGAGTTTCTGCCTCCCTTTTAGGGAAAATATTCTGCCCTTTTAATATTTCCTAAAATATTTCATTTTTCTAGGAGAGGGGTGGGTGCTAACTTCCTACAATTCAATCCTGACCAGTTCTGAAGAACTGGTAGCAGAAATTTTGAGTAGTTGGCAGAACCAGTAAATACCATCTCTGACTGGCCCCGCCCCCATCTATGCTCTGCCTCCCGAGTCCCAGCTGATCAGGAGGGAATGGGGATTTTGCAGTATCCTTCCCCTGGAGTGGGAAGAGAATGGGGATTTTGCAGTATCCTTCCCCTCCCATGCTCACCAAGCCATGCCACGCATATCCAAGACACCAGTGGTTGGATTCAGCCAGTTCAGGAGAACCGGTTGGTAACTTTCTAAGCAGTTCAGAAAACTGGTTGTTGGAAGAAATCTCCTTTTGTTTTTTTCCACTTTGCAGGGCTAATCCTGTAAGGAAGGCAGGAAGGAAACATTCTAGTGTTGTTTCTAGCCTAATCTTTATTGCCCTTCTTACAGAAACTGCCTCTCCGGTTAACCCTTATTACATTGTAACAGCTAAGACAAAGCGCCCATCGACCTGAGTGATGTTGAGTTGGCTACGCCCACCCAGTCACATGACCACCAAGCCCCACCTACCTAGGTGGTCATTAGGGCAGAGAACCGGTTGTTAAATTATTTGAATCCCACCACTGCAAGACACGCCCACAGAGCCGGTAGTAAAAGAATTTGAATCTCACCACTGCTACAGTTCCATACACGATTAAATGGGGGAGAGGAGTTCACACAGACCCAGTCATGGGCAATCTTTCTAAGCTGCAGGTGAGACATTCAGACACTCCCACATTCAGGAGATGTTCATGCTCATGGCAACTTATCACTCAGAGAAGCAATTAGCAAGGATTCCGGGAATGCCTTAAAAAAAACCCTAACCATTTCTAGAGCCTGAAAAAGTTTGAAACCCCTTGCCCTAGACAGCTACATCTGCAAAATGGTGGGGGAGAGCAGACAGCCTTTATGGCACTGTGGGAATCGGCCTTTCTTTGAATCAGCACTTTCCCCAGATGGACATTCTTTTACTCTCTCTGTGACCATCTAATCCAGACATTCTGTTCTTTTAAATCCAGTAAGAAAGAGCATTTCAGCCAGGGAAGAACAAGGCAGAAGAGGAAAGGTTGAATTGTTATGTTTGATTGCGGCAAACCTCTATAGTACATTTTGTTTGCTGCTATTATGTTTCTTGCTTTTTGAAATATATATTGAAATTTGTCTTTTACACACTGTGGGGCCAGACTGAACAGCCAGTACCGGAAACAGGAGAAAATTCATAATAAATTAGTTCCTGCTTCATATACATTTTTATTTACTAGCTCTCTTTTTTTATTGAAACGTTTGTTAAAAATGTTTTTAGTTACATTTGCTTTTTTTTGTCTTTCATCAGTCATTTGTAAAACTCAGAAGAGACAGGGCTGATTTAGATGTATTTTGGTTCCTAGATGTGATAAATGCCTGACAGCTGGCTATTTTGGCCGGATTTACAGAACCACCATTGGCAGCATTCATGGAGTCCCTATTTGGAGGAGAGGGAAGAGTTCAGAGTTCAGCTGGTTGTTATTCCAAAATGTTTCAATTAGATTTTTCTAATTCCGTCTTCTAAAGGCAGCCTAGCAGCCAAATGGATTTTATGACCATTAAGGCCTTTTAGGTAGAATTCACATGAGAAAAAGCAAACAGTTTAGGCCGTATGCTGTAAGAAATTACCTAGAAACAGGCTGTTTTCTTCACTTTTAAGCCACAAAATCGATTCAAGATTTTGTAAATGAAGAGGGGCATAGTATGCACAGAGTTTATGTGTATATTAAAGCAGATACCTGATATTTTTTACATAAGATTCTACCTTACATATTCTGCATAGAAAACAATATCCTTCATTCACTACTCCACTGATATATATTCTATACCAGCATGAAAAATGTCCACTTGTTTAAAACAGGTCCAGATCAGTGGTGAAATTCAAAAAAAACTTACTACCTGTTTTGTGGGCATGGCTTGGTAGGCGTGGCAGGGGAAGGATACTGCAAAATCTCCATTCGCACCCCACTTTGGGGCCAGTCATAGGTGCATTTGCCGGTTCTCCTAATTATTCAAATTTCCACTACCGGTTCTCCAGAACCTGTCAGAACCTGCTAGATTTCACTCCTGGTCCAGATATACAAAACCTGGTATTTTCTCAAATCCATAAAAAAAAATCAGTTTACTTAATAACCCAGCAGAAAAATTGCAGGTTTTTTTTAAAAAAGTAATCTGTAATGTGCATTAGCTGTTTCTTTCTCCTATGGATGTCATTAAGCTCATTATTGGAGAAAATGACATTGAAGCAAAAGCTCTCTGAAATTTCCCAGTGTGGCTTTATATCTTCAGGCAATCTTAGCATCTGCATTTTTCAAAGGATTGGGTAGTAGCTTCGAATGATTATTTGTGAGGTTCAAGACTATATTGCTATATATAACTTCTGACCCAAATAAATTACTCTAAGTGTTGAAATGTGGAAGGCAAACTTTCAGAAACAAGGATAGCTGTCTCTTATTTCTATTTTTTGACATTATAAAACTATTGGACGAGACATTACAAATTCTGTAACCCTGGAATATATCCTGGCCTCTCCAGTTACTCTATTTTCATATCCTTCCACTAACATTGTATATCTCAATCTGAGCTTATTTTTTCAGATCATCAATTTTAATTGAGCTGTGTCCATCAAGTTACATCCAAGTTCTTTTGCCCTGTCTCCACACACAGTCTTGGGGATTTGAGCCAAAATTTCTAAGCTTTCATCCTCTGCAGCCATTCTACCTTGAATTCGGTCCAACCTTTACTAACATCTGCCAAGTTCATATAGTGCTCAACTAAGCAGGCTAGAAAATAATAACAGATGGCAGTGGATTAACTCTTAAAAGTTCCTTATCTAACAGCAGATATTACAGATTTCACAATTATATTTGCAGTGTATCTTAATGTACATAGATAGTGTTACAAGAACTGATTATTATAATTTGTAACTGCATCAAAATGTCTTATTCATAGTAAACTTGTTCCTCGAATTTGCTTGTACAATAGGTGGGTAAATTTCCCCCATGTACAATAGGTGGGTAAATCAAAAATGAAAACACAATCCTCTCTTCTACGATCGACATGCAATGGTGGGGACATGGAAACTCCTGAAATAATACGTATCTGAGAAGAATTCTGAAAAGGGGAGGTTTTCTAGATGTTTATGTTATTTTATGTTATTGGCAAAAAGAAAGAGAAAAAGAGAGAATTTACATTAATGTATGTTAAGGTAAAGGTAAAGGTTTCCCTCTCACATATGTGCTAGTCATTCTGGACTCTAGAAGGCAGTGCTCATCTCTGTTTCAAAGCCAAAGAGCCAGCGCTGTCCAAAGATGTCTCCGTGGTCATATGGCCAGCATGACTAAACTCCAAAGACGCACAGAATGCTGTTACCTTCCCACCAAAGGTGGTCCCTATTTTTCTACTTGCATTTTTACATGTTTTCGAACTGCTAGGTTGGCAGAAGCTGGGACAAGTAACGGGAGTGGACTCCGTGATGCAGCACTAAGGACTTGAACTGCCGAACTGCTGACCTTTCTGATTGACAAACTGAGTGTCTTAGCCACTGAGCCACTGCATCCCTTTTTAATATATGTTACCAACAGACTATTCATTTAGTTTGAAATATATGCTTATATCATATATAATTGGGGGGAGAGGGTATCTCAATTCACCTAACTTTAAAAATGAAGTCAGGCAGTAAACACATAAGGTAGAATAAGTAAAACAAATTATAATAGATAGATAGATAGATAGATAGATAGATAGATAGATAGATAGATAGATAGATAGATAGATAGATAGATACTTTATTTGCATGCTGCCCTTTTCCCTGAGGGGACTCAGGGCGGCTCACAATTCAGGGGGAGGGAGGACAAACAAGTTACAAACATAAAAAACAATACATCATTAAAAAGCACAACAGTCATACTATTCGAGTGGGGTTGAAATCTTTAGCCCCAGGCCTGTCGGGACAGCCAGGACTTAAGGGCTACGCGGAAGGTCTGGAGGGTGGTGAGGGTACGTATCTCCACGGGGAGTTCGTTCCAAAGGGTCGGAGCAGCCACCGAGAAGGCTCTCCTCCGGGTAGTTGCCAGCCAACATTGGCCGGCTGATGGAATTCGGAGGTCTCCAGTCTCAAGATTCCTAATTACAGAATTCTCATTCAAGTGCAAAAAGAGGAATAGACAACTGTGTATGTGTCATGAAATAGATTTCCTTCCATTCTCGCAATATTAACTCTAAGAATTTGCAATATCCATTTTTTTTGCCCTTTTGTTAGGTTCCCCACAAGGCAGATTTGCACTTCCTGCTTGGTCCATTGCCAGCATGGGCCAATCCCCATTTTCTAAATGCAGGAACAGATTATTACACGGGCATACTTCCATTCCCAGGCCATTGTACCTGTGATTTCCTTAGATCCAAACATTTTCTTCCTGAGCTGTCCTTCAGGTGATCTCCAGTATTTCCTTCTGATCTCATGGCAGGCTCAGCTACCATGCCTGGAACAATCCCTCCCCTCCAGCAGCTTGTCAATGGCCTGTGCAGCTCTTTCACTCTGCTCTGTCCTCTGAAGGTTAGCAGCTGCAAGTTGCCTTGTTAAGTTGGTGGACTGTCAGAATATTCATGAACTGGAATAGGACATAGCGGCAGGTCAGCCATTGAGGATTGACTGTAATGGGGCATGGCAACAAGGTCAGCCAATGAATAGGCATAGCAACTAAGTCAGCCAATAAGGGCTGTTTAGAAACTGAAACAGTATTTGCTGGGGACAGCTTGGTGCCTGGGTGTGGCTTAGGCTTAGCTTAACTGCCCTGTATAGAGGAGATTCTCTTTGTCATTAAGCTATGTGGTGGAAATGAAACTAGTCTTGACCTGCTGTTCTGGTCTGAAACTGAAGAACCACTCTTGGTATTGTATATTTACTCATGTGTTATTAGGTATGTAAAGAAGTTAATAAATCCTGCTGAATCAGTTATCTGTGCATGCTTTCTGGATGTGATTTCTGCAACAAACTCTGATATGGTCTAGGCACAAGCTTACAAGCTCATTCTTCAGTCAAGCCTTAGCTCTCCTAGTGGGCATCCTTTGGGCTTCTGCCCAGGCTCTCCCTTCTCCTGCCCACAGTACTTCAAAGCTTCCCTTCCCTTCTACCCCATTTTAAGCTTTACCTTATTCCTATGAAATTGAACTCTCAGTTCTTCCTTGCTTCCATGTTTCCTTGGATCTGCAAAGGAATATAGGCGCAAAAAACCAATCTGTTCCCTATAGCTCTGATTCTTGCAGCATCAATGCTATAATGACACTATCAGGGAAAAAGAAAATAAGGGGAAAAGAAAATAAAGATTCTAGGTTAGTATAAATGTGAGAAGGGATGTTAAAATTTTCAAATTGTGCAAACAACAGGGGGGAGGGGGACTAGCTAAGAGGGGACATTGCCTAAAAGCAAAAGGCAGATGCCGTCAGCCAGACAATGTCGGCTGGTGGCTCCCCGGAGGAGAGCCTTCTCTGTGGCTGCCCCGACCCTTTGGAATGAACTACCCCCAGAAATCCGGACCTCACCCACTCTCATGGCCTTCAGAAAAGCTGTCAAGACCTGGCTATTCCGGCAGGCCTGGGGCTGTTGACCTCATTGCCGAGGTCCAGCCCCGACTGAAGTGAATGTATCGGTGTTGTTTTTTTAACTTGTCTATTTTATTTTTTCTTTTCTTTTCTTTCTCTTTCTGTAAGCCGCCCGGAGTCCTCCGGGATTGGGTGGCCTATAAATAAAATTAAACTTCAAACTTCAAATTTCAGTTACTGGTACGCTATTCCAGAGATGTCAATCTCACAGCCCATGGGCCAGATTCATCACACACTGGCCACGCCCAACTCCATTTTAGCGAAAGGGGGAAAGTCATGATAAGTCACATGATGACAACATAATGCCGCGAGTTTGACACCCCTGTACTATTCCATAGTAGAGCCAGCGAACAAGGGTTGCCTTTCCCGTAAGAAGCAGAGAAATGACCATTTGGATCTGAATTAAGACCAACTCATCCTTGTTGCCAAGCACTCTGGTCTGAACTGAAATTTTTGAAATTTTTGAAACGGAAAGAAACCACAGCTGAAGTGGCAGCATGGACTCACCCACAACTCATATCTCAAAATAGCACGAGAGCCTTGAAAAAAACACAAAAAAAGTCTTCTACAACAAAGCTGACATGTGAAAACAATTTCTAGCTAAAAAGCTCCACTGTGGCATAAGACTGCATCTTTGTTCTGGAATTTTGATCAGGGCCGGTTCTCTCATTAGACAAAAGTGAGGCGATTACTCTGGTGAGCAGAAGAGGGAGGCAGTGATGCTCGCCCCCAAGTTATGACTATGGCTCGTAACTGCCTCATTGAGCTCTTCCACTTGTTCCAGACTGCCTCAAGTAGCAGCTGCCTCAGGTCTGCTGCTAAAGGGGTTTCGGATGCTAATTCACTTGACATATTTTTGTGTGTCATGTAGAGAACAGAGGGGGAAATTTGGGGTTGTTGTCAAAATGTACCCTTCTCTTCACTACTTTCCATTTGTCTGTTCTTCCTCCATTTGTTTCCCTTTTGCTTCATGCTTTATTTTTGTTCTCCTTTGAGATTCCCTGCTTGTCTTGTTCAAGTTCCCATGTCTTCATTTCTTCACAGATCATTCCCAGTTGCGATAATTTCTTCCTTCAAATCCCCCCCTTTTTTTACTTTCTCCACAGCTGCATTGTGTCTCCTCTTGTATAATTCTTTCAGCCCAGCCACTCTTCCCATCTCTATTTTAGAACATTTCTATATTGCTTTGTAACCACAATGGTTCTCAAAGCCATTTGGAATAATTGAAACCAGATTTATGAAAGGCTGAAATGGCTCCCAGTATGACAGATTGCATGAACTGCATCCTATATTCTAGAAGACGCTTTCTGAATATATTCTGCGTTCTGAATATATCCTGCAGCCAGGGAGAATTCATGTGGCAAGAGATACGAATGCTTGTTAATAGTCAAAGATGCCAGGAAAAAAGACAGCATAATTTTGGAGGAATCTTTCCCGTGTGAGGAGTTTGAAATGTTTTCTTGGTGGTTCAGCATCTCCAATTCTGAACTGGCCTATTGTGGCTCTCCATTTGCTTTAAACCCTAGATCTGTTCTTCTTCAAAAAGAAGAACAGCAAAAACAGGACATGGAAGACAGAAATCATTCAGAGCGCTTTCCTAATCTGTGAGGTGTTAATCAGTGGTGGGATTAAAAAAAAAAATTACTATCGGTTCTGTGGGCGTGGCTTAGTGGACATGGCAGGGGAAGGATACTGTAAAATCTCCATTTCCTTCCGATCAGCTGGGACTCAGGAGGCAGAGAATAGATGGGGGCGAGGCCAGTCAGAGGTGGTATTTACCCGTTCTCCAGAATTGGTCAGAACCTGCTAAATACCACCTCTGGTGTTAATTATTTTTGGTATTTTGCTTCCAGTCCATCAACTAAGTCCAGCAAATTTTTGGGCAGATTATGAAGTTGATTAAAACATTAAAAAAGAAAAAAGTAAAACAAACTCAAAATGCTAATCAATATAAAATATTTTTCACTAGTCACTATTGCAGCAAGGGTGGTCGCTTAGCCTCAATCTGAGTTCAGAATTATAAAACTGCCTGAGAAAAAAGAAGTATTTTTGCCAGATACCAAAAATATGGCCGCCAACAGTAGCCGTATGAGATTTTTTTCTCTGTTCAGAAATTCACATACTTCCAAGACAGAAAAGGCTCATTGATGATGAAAAGGCTTCCATTGAGGCACTGACTGTGTTGCCTTTTCTTTATTTGACACGTGGCTTTGAACATTCATTATAATTTGGAATAGATACAGGTTTCTTAGGAACCTATTCAATTTAGACCTTAATACCATAGATGTTCAATGCCTGTGATTATTTGCCATGTGTGGTCTAAACCAGTGTTTCTCAACCTTGGCGACTTTAAGTCCTGTGGACTTCAACTCCCAGAATTCCCCAGCCAGCTATGCTGGCTGGGGGATTCTGGGAGTTGAAGTCCATAGGACTTAAAGTCACCAAGGTTGAGAAACATTGGTCTAAACAATTCCAAACTCTGGGTGACTAATGCTTCATCATTATCTGAACGGCATTTTTTAAATATATTTTTTCCAGAGCTGAGCATTTTGCCAAGAAACTACTCTGTCTCTTCTCGTGCTGGTCCTCAGAGGCAACCAGGCCAAAGGAATACAAGGAGCCTGTAATATTTATGAACTTCTCTATGTGAAAGCATAACTTCCTTGGTCCAGGGGCTGGATTCCTCAGAAGTGATCTGGAGGATAGTTTATCAAAAACCATAAAAAGCAATGAAAACAAAGCTAAAGAATGTAACACATGCTTACATAGTTCATGTCTCAGTTTATTTATTGGACCAAGTCTGGATACAGCTGCATTTCTTTGGGGAACAGACTTTCCCCTTGCCTCTGAACATTAGAATCAGAATTTGGCTTGCAATCACAAGTCTATGCAAAAATACTATGAATAACTAAACAATGCAATTGTTATTGAACCAACAGTTTCTGGGATAGAGTATTATTATTATTATTAGGTTCTATATTGCCTCCAGTGGAGCTTACCGTATTTTTCGGCATATAAGATGCACTTTCCTCCCCCCCCTAAAAGAGCCTGAAAATTTGGGTACGTCTTATATTCCCAATGTAGCTTTTTTGAAGCTTTTTTTCAGCCCTAATGAGATGCTAACAAGTGAAGCAATCTTCTGTGCTTTGCCTGCTTTTCTCATTGCTTCTCTCTCCGACGATCAGTTATGCCTTAGAATTAGGAATGATGATCCACGAGTAAAGACCAAGAAAACTGCAACTGCGGAGTCTGGAAGCCTAAGAACAATCTGGAAATATCTTCAACCAGAAAACCAATAACACAAGTAAGTACTTGAGTATATCTCTTTCATTGTGTTATTCTTATGTAAGGTGTAAGTGCATGCAATTAAAGTCTTCCTTTCCGTCTCTTTTCTTTGTGCAGGTTATTGGAGCAAGGTGGTGAGGTGGTGGTGCAGAAGACCAGCAAGGCAGTCATCTTCCCTCTGTAAGTAGCTCTTTTATTGTTTTGTGTACTTATTTTAACCTTATTTAAGTAGTAAGTGCACAAAATAATAAATTTCCTTTTTTATATCTTCTTTTTGTAGATCATTCATTGGGGAAAAGAATTCAGTGACATCGTCTTGGCCACTCCCACCCAGTCACATGACTGCCAAGCCACTAACACTTGGTCAAATGGCTGGCAAGCCACTCCCTCCTGGTCACATGACTGCAAAGCCATTTCCACCCTTTCACATGACTGCCAAGCCACTTCCACTCGGTCAAATGGCTGGCAAGCCACTCCCACCCATCACATGGCCAGCAAGCCACTCCCACAAAACTGGCCACACCTACAGAAGAGGTTCTAAAATTTTTTGAAACCCACTACTGTATAAGATGCACCATTTTCCCTCAAAAAAGAGGCTGAAAATCTGGGTGCATCTTGTACACTGAATACAACAGCTTTTTGCTCACTTTCCCGCCCCCCCTCAGCCCCCAGGAGCACTCTATAAGCTTTCTAAAGGCTATCCGTGCCCTTTTTTTGGCATTTGGTTTTTCTTGCTCATTTTGGCTCCCACCCCACCCCACCCCAGGAGCATTCTACAAGCCTCCTAAGATCTATTCATGCCCTTTTGGGGGGGGGAAGCAGGCCCATTTTTGCGAAAAACGGGCCATTTTTGGGAGGTTTGCAGAGTGCGAAACCTTTTTTTTTTTTAATTGCCTCTTCAAAACCTTGGTGTGTCTTATACTCCACTGCATCTTATACTCTGAAAAATACGGTAATTGGAAAAGCCAGATATTATCTTTTCTTTGGTAAGAGCCATCTGTCTGGAAACACTGCTGTTTTCATGGTCGGTGGTTAATGTCTTTGGCACCTAGTTCACTAAATTTGATTATATTCCTTGTTTCTACATGATGCTTTTCACTGTAAAAACAATTTAGTGCTGTTGTACTTTTGGAACACACGTGACTGAATCTGGGGATAATCATATCCAAAGAAAATCTTGAAATGAGAGCATAAGGGAAGCAATACAAGAGGTAAGTTCATGCTCATTTGCTCTTCATTTAATGGACTAAGTGTTTGCTTTGTCTGGTAGATAACTTTCTGCACAACCAGATAAGCCGATTAAAAGGTGTATGTTATTTCAAATAACATGTGATCCAAATCCTAACTTAGCAGAATTGTGAACATGAAGGAGGAGAGAAAGCTAGAAGAATCAAAAGTTTAAGATTGTTTATGCTTCTTCTTCTTTCTATTTTATTTATTTTATTTATATAACATATAAAAATTCAATTTCCATCAAACTGTGTTGTCTGAGTAAGGTTGTTTATGTCTTCTTGTACTCATTGGGCATCATGTTTAAATGCTGCTTGGGGCTCAGTTATACAAAGAATTAAATATCTATGCATTCACTGACTCTATCCTTTAAATTTCACTTTGTCCATTAACATGTACCAAAAAAACCCCACAAGGTTGGAAAACCTGTTTTCTTTAAAACATCAGAACTATTGGTTTAAATCCAACTGAGTTGGTACAACTTTACATAGTAATGTAAAGTTGGAAAATAATAGAAGGATGGATTGTCTAATTCCGTATTCCTTGAACCTTTATTTTCATGACTCTTTCCCACTTTTAAAAATTACGGAGAACCCCAAAGAGTTTCTGTTTGCAGGGTTATATTCATCCATATTTACAGTATTAAAAATTAAAATCTCCATTCCCACCCCACTCTAGGGCCAGCCAGAGATGTTATTTGCCGGTTCTCTGAACTGCTCAAAATGTTCGCTATCGGTTCTCCAGAACCTGCTGGATTTCACCCCTGATTTCTCCCAATTTTTATGGGATTTTAATATTGGATTTAACATGATATTAACATAGGCTGGCAAATAATTTTAATTTCATAGACCTCTGAGGGCGTCTTGGGGAACCTCCCCCAGAGGTCCTCAGACCACTGTTTGAGAATTACTGATATAATCCAACCCTCTGTGATATTCAGGAAAGCCAATTAAACCATCTGTGAGATGCCTTCCAGTAAGCAAACGTGGGCAGTTTTAACCTAGTTTTACAGCTCGAGTTTTGAGAGCACATGTGTTAAATAAAGCATAAAAACAATTATAAAGTAAAACTAAAGAAGAAAGATCACAGGAAAGTGTATTAGGTGAAGTACCTTATTTTGTCAATGGGGTGGCAATAAGGAAAATCGTGTTTCCTAGAAATACAGCCTATGGTCCTCATATAGATCAAAAGTGGATAGAAAATCCATCCTAATGTAGTTATGTCTAATCGAATAGAGGTTAATAAATTAGAATACGTTAAAAATTCAGCTTGCGCTATTCTCTAGCTCAATCTCATCTTGCTTTTGCTACTATTCAAAAATAAAAGCGGCTCTACCGAATTACAAAAACCTGCACGCCTCCACGTATCCAAATTCAGACGTTTCTGAAAGAAAATGTGTAATTCTCACATCCAATTGAGGAGACATTGATTAGATGAATGGTTTTAAATGTATATGTAGTCTGGATTTAATGACTACAACCAGCTACTTAACTCCATGAGCTATCAATTTCCAGTTAGCATTTATGGGAAAGTCTTATCTAGATTTATACGATCTGAAGATAAACCAGAGTCTTATCTAAGAGCAGGATGGATGTACAAGGTGCACAGAATGAAAAAGTGTGAGTTCAGTGTGGTATGTCTCTTCTCTGGGAAATGTGTTCCTCAGAGCATTCCTAATTTTTTTAGGCTAGCGGACCAAAGGTGGTATGCTGCCAGTTTGCATCGGTTCAAGCTAACCGGTAGTGGTGGTGATGCAGGGGTGGGTTTCAGGAGGTTCATGGCGGTCCCCGTGAACCGGTTGGTCGGCGAACCTGGAAGTAAGTAACTTCCGGGAACGCCGAAGGATCCACCCGCCCGCGTTTCTTACCCGGTTTTGACAAGTTCTGCGCTTCCACGCATGCGCAGAACGCATACAGCGCCTGCGCGATCCTCCAGGAGCAGCTGGAGCATCGCACAGGCGCTAGTACGCATGCGTGCACTGCACGCGTGCACGAGGACACCGCCGGCCCCGTTCCAACCGAACTGGTTGGAACGGGGCGAGAAACCCACCCCTGTGATTATGCTAGGCTCCGCCCACTCACCCAGATGTCATCACAGACCTTATGCGCATGCCCAGGCATGCACACTCCTGCTACTGAACCAATAGTGAAAATAATAGGATACCATTACTGTAGCGGACACATATGGAATTTTCAGTAGCATGCAATTGGAACATTTTAATGGATATAGGTGCCTGGTGCAATATGAGGTCTGAAGTCCTACTGATCAGATGTTAAAACTATGTATTCAAGATAAAGTTGTATTTGTGGGTGCAGTAGGGAAATACTCCAGGTACAAAATATTGAACACTTTTTAGAAAATATCAATTTCCTCTTTGAAATATTTTTTGCTTGGCAGGGAGGGTAAAATCATATTTACTTTTAAATGCTCTTTGCTTTCTGTTCCTTACATTTATAAAACTGCAGGTGAAGTCAAAGGTGAGCTGCACTTACCTTAACAACCAGTTTTCTGGTTGTGTAAACTAACTAACTAACTAACTAACTAACTAACGGCTGGATTTGCATGACTTTGTTTAGCTCAGCACTTAGAACCCAAGAAACGCAATTATTTCTGGATTGCCAACTGATAGCCTAACAAGCTTATACTTGTTGACTTATTAAAATATTTATATTTCCACAACTTTTAAAAATGTCAAGGTGGTTTACAATAAAATTCAACAAAATGCTGTAGAATTGTGTCCTGAGACCTGGGAACCACACAAGAAAGCTTCGATGAGCATTTTAGGAAGCAGGATGCTTAATTGGTGAAGAGGTAATGGAAGGTAAGGGCTTTCGCCATCCATAACTATAATTGATCTGGAGCTGATCTAAAATCATACTGAGCTGATTGTTGAAGAAAAGATAAGCCAGATTTCTTCAACCTTTTCACTGGACTTTGGATTCTTATCCATCAGCCTAAATCATCCAAGGGGAATGAAGGTGTGCAAGTAATTAACTTTCAAATCCCATTTTTTTTCTGAAAGGCAGATTTTCCTATAACCCACAAATTTGTGGTCCAGATAAAGTTAATGGCTTGTGCTATATGGAAGGTCAAAGAATATAACCATTAGGATCCTTTCTGCCTTAAAAGGTGAGGGCCTTTTTTTTGCGACCATTACAAACTAGAAAAATTTAACAGTCACAAATTAAAGGATGATGAAGGGAAACATTGTAGTAATTTTATTTCTGTTTCTTTTATCTCTAATAGCTGTAAAAGTCTGAAATGAAGTCTAATTCATACTAAAAAAAAGAGTTCAATTATATGAACTCATCAAGCATTAGATTTCTTATCTGGTTTCTAAAGTGCTTCACACATCGTTCTTTATTGCGCTGCAAATTGGCACTCTTAAATTATAGTTGTGTTTCTGCACCGTGGATGCAAATTTTAACTCCTGTCTTGAAGTACGGACATCTTAGTAAAGTTGGAAAAGAAAAAAGTACAATTAATATTTTTCTGTGACATTAAAATGAGAACTCTTTTTGTACTTAGTATCTGGAAACTGATCAGCCCTACCCATTGAATTCCTAGAGGTGTGGGAGACACTGTGCCCCTATAGGGAGCTTTGCCGGAGATTGCCCAGCTACAATTTCATAGGCAAACTTTTGGCTGTTCTGCAAGGAATATAACTAACAAACGTGTTTGGCATATGATTATAAAATCACAGAAATAAGCACTGATTCCATTCAGTTACTAGTTTGCTGCATATACTGTATACTGACAACACTAAAATCTACAAATTACTATTTAGATCAAATCAAATTGGGGTGTCCAACATTGGCAACTTTAAGACGTGTAGACTTCATTTCCCAGAATTCTCCACCTGGCCATTCTGGCTGGAGAATTCTGGCAGTTGAAGTCCACAGGTCTTAATGTTGCCAAGGTTGGACACCCCAATTTGATTTGTCTAAATACAGTGTATGCAGCAAACTAGTAACTAGACATCCCTGAATCAAATCACCCTTGTGGTGCACATATATTTATTGTTCTAAGCCACTATGAGCATGGGAATAAAGGCAGTTTATAAATTCAAGTAAGCAAACAACCAAACATGAAACCACACTTGGGACTTTTCCACATTGCAATTACACTGTGTTAAATTGCCGGGGAAGGATGCCAATTTAAGAAATCCCTTTCCAGATTTCAACTTTTTCTTCAGTCAAGTCTGGGCTACCTTTTTCTAACTGACTCTCATAATCTCTAAATAGCAGGGTAAACAGTTATGGGAGTCAAAAATCCACTATACTGGAATAGCACCTGGCATGATTTGAGTGCCATTGCTCCCCTTGCTCAAATCTTGGGTACATAACAAACTTAACTGTTGATAGTGTGAGCAAAGTACACGAAAAAAGACATGCACAACTCAGCTGTGGCAGTTATAGAAAACGATCATGAAATATTTTTCTTTTCTATGTGTTTCTTGAAAAAGCATCATGAGTGATCAATTTTGAGTATTTGTTTCATGACGAGTATAATTGCCCAGAAAACTATATTCAGAAGAGTATTTTTTTATTGCCAGTTGACTTGAATTAATTGCATCTTTTAATTTTATTTCTTTTTTTGAAAATCCCTTTAGTCCCTGCAGTTTTCTTGCCAAGATTTCAGAAATGGTTTCCCGTTGTCAGGTTTCTTACCTTATATTTATCCTTGTCCTTATCCTTCATTTTACATTTTAGTATTGTGTACTTTCCTGGATGGATTGTGACACATTAATTTCATTTTCATGTTTTGGATCCTTGACTATCTTTTTATCATTTTGCAAATTCAAATCCCTCTTAAAAATATACAAAAATCAAAATTTCACATGCATTGGAATGCATATTTTCCATCGTAGATCAATTTTTGTTTAGTTTGCATCATTACTAAAGCAGTCTAAAGCAAGCACTTTTGTCGATGCAGTGTTCCCCCAAATATTGATTTTGATATGCAATTTTGTACAGCTTTCTTAATTTGTGCAAGTTTATTATTTTCAGCTGTGTAGGAAATTTCAAATTCCTGTAAGATACAAATGCATTGCTGTCCACCACAAGGTGGGAATTTCATTGCTTTCTTATCTTCAAGCCCATAAGCAGAAGTAGGATGGTTATGAAATTGGTCTGAGGTTCTGTTGACAATCAAGATTTTTGACTATACAGCCTGCTTACAAAAAGAGATGAATCTTGTTCTATTTGAACAGCAAGGCTCTTCAAATAAGAAGTATTTATTTAGTTTCATCTATAAGCCAAAAGAGTTAATAATGAAGTGGCTCATCATAAACCCAACAGCCCAGTGGTGGGTTTCAAAAATTGTTTGAACCTACTCTGTGGGTGTGGCCTCCTTTGTGGGAGTGGCTTGCCGCCCATGTGACCAGATGGGAGTGGCTTGCCGCCCATGTGACTGGATATGAAGATACCGACAACACTTGTCAGAACCACCTTAAATTACCTCACACACAGCACTGGCATGCATAAGAATATGATGTAAACTTGTTTTTTAAAAGGCATCTTTGGTTTGCATTAAAACAACTTCAACACACGCAATGTTCTGATTGCACCACAAACGCAGTAGTCATCCTTACCTTTCACAGATGCATTGGGTTTTATAAATATGAGCATGATAGTGTAGAATAATCATATCCAAGGACCAGTGGTGGGTTTCAAAAAATTTTGGAACCTCTTCTGTTGGTGTGGCCTGCTTTCCGGGTCCCACTGGTGGAACCTCTTCTAACCGGTTCGGTAGATTTGACGAACCAGTTCTACCGAATAGGTGCGAACTGGTAGGAACCCACCTCTGCAACAGCCCTATAAATGGTCTTTAGAGAAAAAAAAATTATAACTGCCATATTGTTCTTATATAAAGATCTTATTATAAACAAAAGATTCTTAAGAAAAATATATGATGGTGAGATTAAGCAGACACAGGGTTGAAGTAAGCCTGGTGAAAACAAATACATTACACACTCAAGTTATTATCTCTCTATTGAGAAGAAACTTTCCTTTATTATTAATCATCTTACATTTCTTATTAATATTCATTATTTTTAATCATTTTAGTCATCTATTTTGGCCCAATCAGCCAGGTGTAATTCAGTGATCAGCGAAAATTGTCTTCTGTCGTGTGAAATAAGCTAAGCGTCAATGAGCAACTGTTCACATCAGCAGACAAACAATCTATTTCCCTTAATAAGAAATCTGCACTTCGGAGTTTCTTTTCCTGTATGACTTCACTGGCTTAATGGTGATTCAATCTATTAGGAGCTGGAAGCTACTTCTCTAAACAGCGGATTTGAATGAAAAATGGGCAGCCCACACTGCCAAATCTCCTGTGGCCAAATGATGCCATTTTAATCAGTGTTATTGTTTATATCTCGACAGAGGCTTTTAATCTGTGGTTCCATCTTCTCATTCTAAGGAAAGGATAAGAAATGATGGACAGAGAAAACTGCTGAGTCAGTTTTTCTCCAGTATCTATGGTATCTATCCAACTGAACAAGCCGAAGAGCCAGCAACAATAGTTTTAGCCCCCAAATTGGCTCAGATTTTCCACATGGCTATTCTTATGGGAACAAAGCAAGCTCTGTTCCAGAATTCTGAAGAAAAACTTTGATTCCTTGCTGTATCCATGTATGTAGACAGGGCCGGATTTAGATGAAAAGAGGCCCTAGGCTATTCCACTTATGAGGCCCTTTCACCTCCCATTTTTAAGTTTGTAAATTACATGAGAGACAATAAAATACATCATTACTGTGATATATATCAATATATATCAATATATATAGCTGGCCTCCCAACGGGGGGCGGCTCTGCTCTGCGGCAAAGGCAGCAAGGACAGCCGCCTCCCCTGCTGCGCTCAGCTGCCCGGCTCGGCACCCTCACCCTCACCTGCCTGGCCGCTGGTGGGCTCCGCATCGACGGGGCGGCTACTGGGAGCGGCCGCACCTCTCGCCCGACCACCGGTGCCGGGAACGTGATTGGGCTCCCCAACTGCTGCGGTGCTGGAACGATCTTAACCAATACATTTTTATGTTTGTTTATTAGTCATATGCGTAGAATTTCTCCTTATTTTCGGTTCAGTGTTTTAGTGTTCACTGTTTTTAGAATAGTGTAATTTTAATTTTGCTAACAATTTGAATGTAGGCCCCTCTTGATCTTGAGGCTCTAGGCTGAAGCCTAGTTAGCCTATAGGAAAATCCGGCCCTGTATGTAGATATATGTATTATCCTCCCGGTTACTGTTGGATTGATAATTATTTTGACTTTAGGCCACATGAAACTTTTTAAAGATCAAAAATTACTCATCAATAAGCCAACCAGAATAATATATTTGGGGTTACAACAATCCTATATATTAGCCTCTGATTTTTTTGGTGCATCAAAGAATTATTTTATCATCCATTGATGGGAAAAAAATCATAATATAATTAGAGAATAATCATACGACTAGCAGAAGGAGTGGATCTGTGGAAGAGGAACCCCTATTTTCTAAGTCAGGCCTGGTTTGTCGCTGGCCTCCGGGCCTTCTTTATGCCTTTCCACCATTTCCCCTGATCCAACGCGTCATCAGAAAGATGTTGGAGGAACAGGTGGAGCTCATTCTGCTGGTACCCCACTGGCCGCACCACCCATGGTTTGCGGATCTCCTATCGCTGTCAATCGCTCCCCCATGGAGGATTCCTCCCTCCAAGATGTCACTCTCTCAGGGAGCCATAGCCCATCAGGACCTGCAATGGGTCAAGTTGACTGCCTGGAGGCTGAGTGGCGCTCAATGATGACGGAAGGCCTTTCCCCAGCGGTCATCAAAACAATTCAAGCAGCAAGGAGGCCTTCAATTTATAGGGCGGCCTATAAATAAAATTAAACTTGAAACTTGAAACTTCAACAAATAGGATCTACGATGCCACGTGGAAAACGTTCTGCACATGGTGCTGGACCAGGAAGGTGGTTCTGAAGTGTCACATCCTTGACTTTCTACAGTTTACACTTTATGCACTGATTGGACAAAGTGATCCTATGTAATCTAGTACCAATACTTGAATTGGGCAACCAGATAATACTCTGTAATAATATCTTTATTAGAGTTACTAACCAGCTTTTATTTATATTAATTTATTTACATATATGTTTGTGTATATTGTACACACACACACACAAAATATTTTATCAACAAAAATAAAATGAAAAACAAAGGAAACAGAAAAACATATATCCAATAGTAACAAAAAAATATATGTACAAACAAGAGGAAAAGAAATAGCTCAAACATCAAATAAATCTAATATTAAAGATTAAAAACAACCCATCCCTGGCTGGATGCTGGAAAAGAAATATAATAAATTCTTCTCCCCTTACCTAATGCGTCTACATATAATTATAAACTTTCTCATCCTTATTTAATGAGAATGATATATAAATAAATATAACTAATTTTTAATCTTATTTTTGTGAAAAGCAACACAATGCTCAACTTAAGATATGTAAACATTTGATTCTATACTTCTTTTGAGAATTTCTGTCCAAGAGATCCCACACCTTGTCCTTTCTAAGGTTACTGCAAAGGGATTTCCTGAGATACACTGTAATATTCATGTGATGTTCCAATTTCCCTTTTTGTGGTGCAATACTATGAATTCAGGATGAGATTATTCCTTCCTCCCCTCCCAAGTTCCCCTTGCTTTTATCTTTTCCCCCAACTTTTCACTATTGGTTAGAATCAGATCCAGGCAGCCAAATTTCAAGTCTGTTCTCCAGGCTTCCAGACACTGAAAATAGCCAGAAAATCCACTGAGATTGTGTTGAGACTTCACAATCTTAGCCAAATTAGTTTCCTAACAGGTTTCCAAGTAACTGAAGTCTGAAATGTAATCCAGTAACTGAATTCTCCCTTTACGGCTATGTTCTTCCTGCCTAAAAGTTTTTTGATCTAGTCCAAGAAGGTATTATCCAAGTCTTCTCCTGCCTTAGCATTGTTGTTCCTCCTTGCCTCTATTCTGGCCCAAATGCTTTTAAATTAATCCTTGTAGTCAGATCCTAGACCTCAATACATGTTCCATTTCCTTCACATATAATGCCACTTATCTCCAAGTTTGTCTGATACATTCCCTTTTAATAAGTCATATCCATCAATCCTTTCAATCTATTTATGAGTTTTGTCTCACCAGCAATGCCTACTAAATACTTCCTGCATTGAGGAAACTAGTTCTGTTGTTCCAACTATTCTATTCATTTGCATAAATATTATTTACCCAACAATTGTTAAAACTGCCATTTTGCACTGACTTGCTTTTATGGTGTTTTTTTCTTAATAAAACCCCATACCTTAGTCTGAGGCATGAGCTATATTTTTGAGGTTCCTTTTAATTCAATCAATAGGACATGGTGGTTCAGTAGCTAAGACGCTGACCTTGTCAATCAGAAATGTTGGCGGTTCGGCAGTTTAAATCCCTAGTGCCACGTAACAGAGTGAGCTCCCATTACTTGTCCCAGCCAGTAGCTCGAAAGCATGCAAAAATGCAAGTAGAAAAAATAGGAACCACCTTTGGTGGGAAGGTATCAGCGTTCCATGCGTCTTTGGTGTTTAGTCATGCCAGCCACAAGACCACAGAGACGTCTTCAGACAGCGCTGGCACTTTGGCTTTGAAATGGAGATGAGCACCACTCCTAGAGTCGGGAATGACTAGCACATATGTACGAGGGGAAATTTTACCTTACCTTATTAATACAATTCTGTATGACAAATTTGTAATATCTTTTGGTCAAAAGGACTTACTTATAAAGCAGTCCTTACTGGATGGTACCTAAGCTACATATATGGCATACTCTCCAAGCCTTATCAAGCAACTTGCCATTAATATATGTAATCTCTGCTAGTGTTCCTACTAGTTATGTCCAAATCACGAAGCTTTTAACGTCTTTCAAATAAGGTTAGGATGAGTCACCAAACAACTAGGAGCCACCTACAATCAAAGACACTGAACAAGACCCTTCAACTTCCAAGCTTATACTCCCGGAGAGATAGTCATTTTGCATAACTCAAGAGCTGACTGCAATGGTATCATTAGAATGAGTTTGTAAATTAAATACATAAAGCTATCTAATGTCTCTTTTTCTAATAGCTAGGTATCATATAGAAAAAGAGGTAGGAATGATAAATATAAACATATGGAGAAGTTTATCTGATACCAATGACAGGTTTTAGAACAGAGAAGAATAGGGAAAATGAGAAAATGCAAGACAATGCTCAACCCTATTAATAAACATGGCACATGTCGAATGAAAGTGCATCTTTTAATACACAGTACAAAAACAGCTGAATATATACAATCTAGCTGCTGCAAAGTTGGTGATACACATCACTAATCTTGCATGCTCCGTCTGTTTTGTTTTTTAAAGGAGAGGGATTGGGGAGGAAAGAGGAGGAAATATATAAATTAGAACTGCAACAGATACATGTGTTTTCCTTCCCTTTGCACCTTTGCGAAGTTAAGAAAAGGTGACCCCTTTTCAATCTGAAATGCGCAAGTTATGTTAAGAACAAGAAAGCACTTCATGGTGACTAAAAGAGGATGGGGGAAAGATAATACCTGATAGAGAGAAGGGAGGAATGCATAATTCTGATTTTTTTTTCTCCTTTTCTTCCTTTATTCTTTTTTTTTTCCTATTTTTTGTTCATTTTTATTGTATTGAAAAATGAGAGGAGAGAGATCCAGATGTCTGCATTTCTTTACATCCAGACACAATAACATTGGCAACAAGAAGGCTTAGGTAAATATGAACTCTATCATGGAACCATGTCAGTTATTCAATAATTATATGCTTAATCATTAGCACACTGTATAATGTCACTGGAACCTTTCTCCGGTCGAAGGGAGAAAAAAATTAGCATCCTAACAGATAAGAGGACAATGCTAGGCCAGGCCAGAGCTCCGAGGTCATATTGGATTTAAGCAGGAGTTGTTTGGCAATGAAAGTGCAGTGATCTCAAGAGAGCAGCCTTCAACGGGAAATGAAATTTTTCCCTGTTTATAAATATGCATTGCTTGACTCCCCACCACTAGCCTCAAAGTTATTATGTTTTGACATCGGTCTTGGCTCCCAGGAGTCAATGGAGTTATTTAAAAAGACAGATTTCTTCTTGAAAATGTCTGCAGTTCCGTGGTTTTTCCGTTTTGTAACATTTACAATTAAAAATTAAAACCTCAACTTTTCATGGGGATGATTTAAATATTTAATTCTAAGCTATCAAGGCTCTCAAATTACCAGTTGTTGTTTTTCTTTAACAAATATAATGATAGTATTGCTGAATAATTGGGTGCTAATTGAAAGGAGGCAGCCAATTTTCTTTTCAACGGTGTTGACAATTTGCATCTTTGGAATAAAGCAAAATTGCTGGTTGCTCCAGAATTTCTTTTGAAGTCTTCCTTTCTCTTTTGAAGTTAATATTTCTGGATTTCAGAAATCAGGATTGGTTGGAAATATGCAAGTGAGCTGAAACATGAAAATGGAAACAGATGCTGCCGGGGGAAACTGTGGTCTTTGGCTAAATTCTACAAAGGAAAAACGCTGATGTACCAGTCTATTGGCTTTTTTCATCATCTTTATAAGAGAGGTTTTTAAAAAAGAGTCTTTAGTCTTTAAAACGTACAAGTGAGGCTAACCAATAGTCCACTCCTTCCTGAGCAATCTCAAAGAGTCTGCCCATCGACTGATCTGTAGGCTACAGGGAATTAATGTTACAGTGATTTTCTCTAAAACAAAAGAAAAAACTAGGGACTCTCCCCTTTCTGTCAGCAAACAATCTAAAAATGCTAAATTTCTGTTGATGATGGCAATGAAGAAATAATTGTTTCCATGCTCCTTCTCCAAGAAGGAAAGGAAACTTCATGGTTCCCTCCTAATGAAAAACCTGAAAATGGCTGGATGTATGAGTGTGGTAGAATTATGAGAGAAACAAAGAGAGGACACTTGTGTTTACATGTGTTTGCTTAATTAAATATTGACATTCATACACTATAGTACTGTGATGGCGAGCCTATGGCACGCGTGCTACAGGTGGCACATGGAGCCATTCGTCAGGGCACACGAGGCTTCGGCTTTCTTTTGAGGCCCTTTTTCGCCTTCCAGAGGATTTCCTGAAGGCTCTGGAGTGTGAAAAAAGGGCGCTACGTGCAAACTGGAACTTCAGGAACGGACTTGCGGTTTTCTCATACAGCCAGTTTTAGCCCTCCGGAGCCTTCAGGGGACTTCAGGAGGCTTCCCTGAAGGATCTGGAGGGCAAAAAATGACCCTATGAGCAAACCAGAAGTGACTTCCCTGAAGCTTCCCTGAAGGCTCCGGAGGGCAAAAAATGGCCCTACGGACAAACCTGAAGTCTCTTCCGGAACTCTTCCAGAAAGAATATTGAAGGACCGGGAGAAGAAAGACTGTTTGGAGCACAATTGATATTCTTGTTCATACTACTAATTGAAAGCCAGGGAAGGATGAATGGATCAGAAGTGAACCACTAGCTCAATGAATGGAGTTGTCAAGAAAACTTTGGATTCCTGGACTCATGGATAAGGAGCCGTAGTGGTGCAGTGGTTAAAATGCAGCATTGCAGGCTAACTCTGCCCACTGCCAAAAGTTCAATCCTGACTGGCTCAAGGGTGATTCAACTTTCCATCCTTCCAAGATTGGTAAAATGAAGATTTTTGGGGGTGATATGCTGACTCTGTAAACAAGTGAGAGAATGCTATAGTCTAAATCTATTGCTATTGTTACAGGAAGGCCTTCTGGTGAGAGATGGGCTACACCTCACAAATATTGGAAATGATGTGTTTGGAATACATTTGCTCAAGTCATCTGGTGATAGGCATTAAATCAAACCTGAAAAGAAAAGATCAGTACCCAGTACTCAAAGAGAGTACAACAAGAAAAGAAGGGATATGAAGAACCACTGAGGAGAATAACCAGGAGATATAGTACCCAAGTCTAAGGAGGACAGTATTGTAGGGGTCAGAGACTTGTGCAGCTGTGCTCACATATGAGGAACCAACATGGAGAACCTGAAGTTCCAATATGAGGTGACACTAATGGCATTGTTACATTACTGAAACCTATTGAGATTGCACTCATGGTTAAAATATAGTACAGATCTGACAAAAGTGGAGGAGGTACATTATACACAAAGAATTACTACCACTATGGAGAAAATTCAAAGAGAAAAATGCTGATGAAAGTGTCCACTGGAATATTAAGAAAAAAAAAGAAATAATAATGACACTATTATCATGAATACCATAAACCAGTGAAGGCTAACCTTTTACATCACCATGTGCCAACCTGTGTGCCGGAAATGGCATGCAAAATCATCCCACCTGGAATACGCGGCCTAGCTGGCCTTCGCATGTACAGGCATGTCGAAACACAGAAGAACAGTGTTCCATCGCACATGCACACACTGGCACCTGAACGTCTGGTTTCTGGCACATGCTTGTGCCTGACAAACAGCTGGCCATCGCACATGTGCCAAAGTTCAGGTACTAGTGCACGCATGCATGAAGGAATGCTGCTCTTCCGGGTTTCGGCGCTTCGATGCATGCGAAGACAAGCTGACTGGCATTCGCGCAGGCACAGGAATGCGGCAGAGGAGCCAGCGAGGCCGTGCATCCCATGTGGGATGGCCCTACATGCCACTTCTGGCACGCGTTGAATAGGCTCGCCAACACCGCCGTAAAGCATTTAGTTACACAGAAGATAAGAGTATTGATGGTCAAATGATCCAGAAAACATACACTATCATTCCAAATTCCTTATAATAAACTGAGAATCACAACTGATCCAACAAGGGGTAAGAAAGAAATGTTTATTAATAAATGAACTTCATATAAATTAATAGGAACTCATGCATTTCCTTTTAGTACAATACTTGGATGGTGTTGCCCAATCTTCTTTCTGATATATTTATCAAACATTTCATAGCTCTCATCACTGAAATATTTTATTTCTGTCAGCGAATATCAACTATACTGACAAATCTCATTTATCAACTACAGTGAAACCAAGTGAAGCCTACAGATTTTTTCCCCAAGAATTGGAGCATGGTTAGGAAAAAAGAAAAACAAAACAGACTCTTTAAATAAAACTATTACTCCCACCGCCATCATCATCACCGCCTTAAAATTAAATTAATACAGCCTAACAATGTCATTTCCAAATGAGTAATAATATAAAAAGTGCTAAACCACATGTCCTTGAGATATGGGTGTACAGCATGATCAAGACAAGTTTATAGGATTCATTTTCTCCAGAAAATAATGTTTATTTAAGACAACCACTAAGAGATGCCAATGCTAATTTAGTACATCTGATCCATTACATGCAGTTAACTTTCCATTCTTGACAACCTGGTTTATTACATTTGCAGCATTTGTTCAAAATCTGATTTGCAAAAAATTCTTAACTCCTTTCTGATATTAAAAATCAAACTGCATCCAAGATACCTGATATTTTAGATGTATGTTATACAAACACATGTGTGTATATATACATATATCCTTATGTATCCTATGGTTTAATAATAAATACTTCTGTTCAGGTATTCACTGAGTGATATGATTTTTCCTGAAAATAAATTCCAGGTAAGAAAAAGAATCAATTTACTTCCTACAAGAGCCAAGGTGGCGCAGTGGTTAGAGTGCAGTACTGCAGGCTACTTCAGCTGACTGCTAGCTGCAGTTCGGCAGTTCAAATCTCACCGGCTCAAGATTGACTCAGGCTTCCATCCTTCCGAGGTGGGTAAAATGAGGACCCAGATTGTTGGGGGCAATATGTTGACTGTGTAAACTGCTTATAGAGGGTTGTAAAAGCACTATGAAGCGGTATATAAGACTAAGTGCTATTGCTACAATGCAAGACTTGTGCATAGTTGTACAGTCCCATGCATGAATTCTTGGATGGAAGAATCAGCTTATTTCTGGTTTAAATTAATTTTCCATGTATGGTATGTACCCATAACTACATCCTATTGCATTAATGTGACTTTTTTTAAAAAAAAGTTACAAACACATTTGGGTGTAAATAATGCTTTAAATATAATTCCTGTCACACCAGCCCTTATAGTCAGCAACAACTAGAGGAGTGAAATCCACAGGACACAAAACAATTAGAAAATAAATAAAAAGACAACAAATAAAACAAATTTTATCACAATTTTGACATACTATGAGAATGAAATTGATTTTGCACAAAAGAAGCCCAATTATTGACCCATGTTTCCAGGTGCAATTCAAGGTGTTGTCATTTGTATTGGAATACATTGTTGGAATGTATGTTTTGCAACAACTACAGCAGCATTCAGTCAGTAGGTGGCAGTGTTTGTAGGTTTATGTCTATGGTATTGTTGTGGCCAGCAGTGGCCGGCTGAGCTGTTGGTGGAATCTGACAGCGATGAACACTATGGGACTGCCCTGGAGGCTGAGGAAGACTCTGGGGGGTGTTTGGAGTCAGAGCAGGGACTAGTGAGGCCTGTTGGCCCCCAGGTAGTATCTAAGTCAGGGAGCAGTGAGGAGGAACAGAGGGAGGTTGTCCCTGACATGCAGATGCGTAGAGCTGATAGGAGGAGGGAGCAGCTTTGGAAACAGGCTCATAGAAAGAAATAGGAGACAGGTGGCTACTGAGTGGCCCCTCCCAGAGAGCTTATAGGTGGGGTGATAGGAGGGGAATTTTTCAGAAAACAACAGTTATTTATCCGTGAGTTCAGGCCTTGTTTTCCTAAGAGATAAATTTTCTGGGCTCACAGCCAAGGAGTTGCCTATCTCCCTCCTTAGTCGTGGCAGACAGCCAAGCCGGCTTCAGTATAAGTTAGAGGCTTGGGATAGAACAGGTATGTATACTCTGTTCTGAGAAATTCCTGCTATCAGTTAAGCAGTAACGGCAAATGGTGATTGTGCATGTTTGTTCTCTAGTGCTATATAAACAGAATTTCTAACAGTTTGGCTTTTTGTATTAACTTATTTGTGTTTTTATTTTATATAGTTTTTAATCTTTAATTATTGTAAACTTACCTGGAGGCAAGATAAACGGCCTATACATTTTTATAAATAAATTGTAAAGTAAAAAAATGCTGTTCTTTGAAAAAGACAAAAATGTGTCAACCAAAACCACATCAACAATAGATCAGTAAAAGAACCCACTGAACCCAATTGCCATTCTTGGGGATTTTACCAGGAAAGGAGCTTGGGGTTTGTTTGTTTTTATTTATTTATTTAGTTTGTCAAAAGTATAAACAGGACATGAACAAAGGAAGTGAGTACAAATAAACGGGGACAGTAGGACAGGGACGGTAAGCACCCTGGTGTGCTTATGCACGCCCCTTTACGAACCTCTTAGGAATGGGGAGAGTACAAAGCAGTGGTGGGATTCAGCCAGTTTGCACCTATTCGGGAGAACCAGTTCTTAACTTTCTAAGAGGTTCAGAGAAGCGGTTGTTGGAAGAAATCTTCTTTTGGTTTCTTTCCGCTTTACAGGGCTAATCCTGTAAGGAAGGCAGGAAGGAAACATTCTGGTGTTGTTTCTAGCTTAATCTTTATTGCCCTCCTTACAGAAACTGCCTCTCCGGTTATCCCTTATTACATTGTAACAGCTAAGGCAAAGTGCCCATCGACCTGAGTAATGTTGAATTGGCCACTCCCACACGGTCAAATGACTACTAAGCCCCGCCTACCTACCTGGTCATTAGGACAGAGAACCGGTTGTTAAATTATTTGAATCCCACCACTGGGTCAAAGGTGGGCTCGTATTGGTTCGGCCTGGTTCGGCTGAATAGCTAATGAAAATCTGGCATACCTCTATGGTAGTAATGGCAGCCTGGCCATGCCCTGAACCAGTTCTTGACAGAGAGAAGGGGGGGCAGGAAGATGCGTGTATGCATGGGGGAAATTTAAAAAACTTCGGAGTGAATCCAGGAAGAGGGAAGACAGAGAGGCTGAAGGTGTCTGTATGCAGGGGAGGGGTTAAAAAGCTTTGGCATGAACCAGTGATGAAATTCAATTTTTTTAACTACCAGTTCTGTGGGTGTGGCTTGCTGGGCATGGTGTGCCTTGGTAGGTGTGGCAGGGGAAGGATACTGCAAAATCTCAATTCCCACCCCACTCCAGGGGAAAGATACTGCAAAATCTCCATTCCCACCCCACTCTGGGGCCAGCCAGAGATGCCATTTGCCGGTTTTCCAAACTACTCAAAATTTCCACTACCGGTTCTCCGAACTACTCAAAATTTCTGCTACCAGTTTTCCAGAACCTGTCAGAACCTGCTAGATTTCACCCCTGGCATGAATCCAGGAAGAGGGAAGGGGGGGCTGAAGGTGTGTGCATGCATGGGGCAAATTTAAAAAACTTCAGAGTGAATCCAGGAATAGGGTGGGGGGAAAGGGGGGCAGGAAGGACCACTAACCCTGGCATTAGACCTGGCTTCAGAAGACACTTTGAAACAGCATAGCAATCTAGGCCTGGAAGGGATTTCAGAGGTCATCTAGTCCAAACCCCTGCCCCAGCAGGAAACCTTATATCATCTGTATTATTTTGGTGCCTCTAACAGAGGAAAATTGCCAGAAAGGAGAAGGAGTTTACTAGGACAAGGCTGCCGTGCAGAGGAAGGCAGAGATAGTCCTTGAGTTATGACCACAATTGAGCCCAAAATTTTGGTTGCTAAGCAAGAGCGTTGTTAAGTGAATTTCACCACATTTTCACCACATAACAGTCATGTGCAAACTAGGGAATAACATCTGAAGGCGTGTGTAATGTTCTAATATACAGAAGTTATAGCTAAATGTGTGGCAGAAAGTGGACTCTGGGTGTTTTTTTTTCCAAATGCAGTAAATGAGTTTCAATGTGTATAGTTTTAGAAGAGCTCTGTGTGTGTCTGTGTTCGTGTTTGTACATACACTAATAGTATATATAGCAGATAATGTATCTTTTTGCATGCCTATACACACTATACTATGTAATATGTATGTACACATATGGCATATATACATAGGATTAAATAGTATATTTTGGATGTTTAGTAATAAATAAATAGACAAGAGAAATTGTATCTCGTTGAGGCCTTTCAGGCCAGATAAGGCCAGGCAAGGCGCCCCTTGATGTGAGTGACATCAAGTTGGCCACACCCATCCAGTCACATGACCAGCTATGCCCAACCAGTCACATGACCAACCAGGTATGTCCACCCAGTCACATGACCACCCAGTCACATGACCACAAAGCCAAGCCTGCCCAGTCACATGACCAACAGCCACACCTACCATCACATGACCATCAAGCTACACACACAACAAGCCATGTCCACAGAAAACATTTTTGAAACCCATTCCTGGGTGAGGTCCACAGTAGACAGTTTAAGGTTGAAGCTGTGGGGGTTTGAGGATGTAACAACAGAGTCAGGTAGAGCATTCTAGGCCTTGACCACTTTGTTGCTGAAGTCGTATTTTCTGCAATCGAGTTTGGAGCAATTTACCTTGAGTTTGTATCTATTGTTTGCCCATGTATTATTGAGGTTGAAGCTGAAATAGTCATCGACAGATAGAACGTTGTAGCAGACAATTTTGTGTAATATGCTTAGGTCAGACTGCCAGGATAGTGGTTCTCTGGCAATTATGTGTCCTGTGATCCACAGCTAGGTCAGCTTTCTCCAAACTGATATTCTTCAGATATATTAGATTACAGCATTAGACAGCCAAAATGGCTGGGAATTATAGAAGCTGTCATCCACCATGTCCTGAGTACATTTTATAGAAGACTTTTAAAGGGATAGTTAAGGAATCACATGCCGATTATATCTCTCTTCCTGAACCAGGCCTCTGAACGATCCTTTCTGAACAGGAGATTACATGAGATTAAGTTAATGTTATCTGAATTTCCATATAACGGCAGACTTGTCATTCCACAATCTGAAGTTCACACTCCCAAGAAAAATTAACTTTCTAATTCCTACGGAATTTTGCTCAGATCAAGCCAGATAAAAGGGAGTAGAGATCTGAAGCTAAATTACCACACATTTTTACCAGATGTCATGTCTAGAGAAAGGAAAGCCCTTTTCTGAACAAAAAGGAACATATGTTTAGGATATAAAATGGGAATTTAGGAGGCATTTTGGACAGTTGTTGTCATTCACCAAGAAATGTTACATATTCAATTGAACATACTCTTATCTCCATGATTAGTAATGTCTTAAATCAACTTTACTCTGAATTCTTTTTAATGCAAATATAAAACCAAGAGTGGTTTGCATGTTCATCTTATTTTTCTGAACTCTCTCCTCTATTAACCAAAATCATCATGTCAAAAGCACAAATGATTTAAGCATACTTTGTAGCATCCATCTCTATGATTACTCAGATATAACTGCCCAGAGTTCAAATATACATTGTAAAATTCTCATGTACTACATTCCTCTACATATCTGTATATAAGCATCAGTGGTGGGTTCTGGGCAGTACTGCCCAGTACGACCATACCTGTAGAAGCCAGGTTCAGCAGCCACCGTACTGGTACGGTGGCTCATTTGGCCCACCCTTCCACCCACGTTCCATAGCTGTTTATAACGCGACCTCCACTGAGCAGCTGGGTGTCACGGGGCGATGGCATGCGCACACATGCGCAGCACAAATGCCTGACTAGGACGCCCAGCCCCAGCATACCAGTTGCGACGGGGTTCGGAACCCACCACTGATAAGCATGTCTTTGTTTAATGGGTGCTAAACCCTTTTCTGAAGCCTCTTTCACAACAGAGGTTGGCAGGAGGATCTGTAAACGGTGGCATTTGTAAGGGTCAAAATTCCTCATATTTATTTCAAGTACCTAAAAAGAGTATGTCTAGGAAAAAACAGTAGAACAACTGATACTGAAGCCAAATAATTTTATTGCCAGTATTAATTATTTTAAGCTGAAAGGGGAAGCTATGAGTCAATACCAGGGTTGAGATCCTGCCGGTTTAACAACCAGTCCGCTGAGCATGCACTGCAATCCTCCCTTAATGACAAGTTGCCAAGATTGCTGTCACTAAGTGATGAGAACATGTGACATTGTGCTTTATTATGACTGCAAGGCTTAGTGATGGAAATTGCAATTCCAATTAACTTTGTTAACTGAGGATTACCTTTACCTGCATGGGATAAAAGCTAAAACATAATCTCTCCAAAATGAACCTAATCTAAATGCCTTGAAGCATTCTTAGTCATACAAAGACCTGTAGATATGCCGCTTTAGGAAGGCTCGGTTTTCAAACTCAAAATTCATTATTGGCGAAAAAGTCTTATCTGCGACAAATTTTGTTTCTATTATTGGTGCCAAATTGGGTCTGGAAGGATTTTGTGATGACTGTAGTTTTCAGACTATAGACGCACCTGAGTATAAGACGCACCAAGATTTCTAAGAGAAAAACAACAACAAAATAGTTTTTGGCCTCCGCACATTCAGTTTTTACTCTCTCCAACCCCCAGGAACACCTTACAGGCATCCCAAGCCTTCTGTGCACCCCCTTTTTTGTGAAAAATGGGTAAAAATGGGCCCATTTTTGGCCTACCAAACCCCCCAGAAGTGCCATTTTTGCTCTCTCCAGCCCCCAGGAATACTCTGCAGGCCTTCCAAATCTTCTGTGCGCCCAACTTTTGCTGAAAATGGATGTGCAGGGTGGGGTTTCAGGAGGCCAAAAATGGCCGTATTCAGTGTATAAGACGCACCAACATTTCCACCCACTTTTTTGGGGGGGAGTGTGTTTTATACTCCAAAAAGTATGGTAGCGCCCATACCCTATGGTTTTATCTGTTCTACAGCATTTTATTCTTTATGTTTTTTATGTTTATATGGAAGGATATCTGTTTTATAAACTGTATGATGAAATGCATATCATCTGATCCTCTCCAGCCAATTGGTGGTCATTTTACAAATCTCCCTGGTGGTCAGAGGTGATGCACAACCTAATTCCTTGCCTCGGATTCTGAGGTTACTTTTTCAAAGCCCATAAGAAGGGCCGAGACTCAACAATCCTACAAAGGGCTCCATGTCACAGCTGCTTCATTGCCTCCCAAGTCATTATAGGAGAAGTAGTGCAATTTTTGATCCCCTCCTGAATACAGCTATCTTTCTTTAAGGAAGGAAAGCTGCCAATGATCAAACATTATCAAAATATGGGACAAGATTCCTTGTATGACTGCCCTCAAATCTGCTTAATCCTCCTTCAGACTATCTTCTAGCAAAATAAATCCAATGCCCAAGTAAGAGAAACCAGTTACAGTATTTAACTCACCAAGAAACCTAAGTGAAACGACAGAAAAATGTGTGACTCTCCTGCATCAGTCTAAAAAAGGCACAATAAAATCAGGCTCATTGATTTTTAATTAAGAGGCTATCCCTTTGCAATTAGTAAGGCGTGTGCATGCTTTGCAACCAAAGCAAGTCTTAACACTTGTAGTGGACTGTAGCAAATGGTTTTGGCAACCAGCAAAGGCTTCTAGAGGTCTTTCCCATGAATCAAACCTTATCATTTGCCATGATTGTTCAAAAACACAGCTTCAAACTGGTATGATCCTTAAATTAAATTAAATCTCAAAATATTTTTCTCGTATGGCTTTGGGTGATATATGATATTATTTGTATTTTTGACACCAAGATACCTACTAAATTTGAAGCTAAGCAAAGATTCAAAGTCATCAGTTTCTTGTCTTAAACCAATACTAAAAGAATGCATCACAATGATTGGGATGATACATTAATTGGGTTTAACAGGCTTTAGATACCATTCAAACAGTAAAATAAACCATGGTTTGTTAATGCAAAAAAGTACTATTTGAAACTATTTATGGTTTTGTACTTGCTTCACTGACTACCACAAAGCCACTACCTCTATTGCTGCCAGTGGTGGTTGCAGGCAGTATGCCCCGGTACGGGTGTACCGGAGCCTGCCCGGTACAGTGCTCCGGAGGGCCCTCGCACCCGCCCGCACTCCTTACCTGTCCTTTAAAGGCTTCGGCGCTTCCGTGCACACGTGTGGCACATACAGCGCCTGCGCGACGCTCCGACGAGCAGCTGGAGCATCGCAGAGGCTTGCAGAGGCGTCGCTGGAAGGTAAGACGCATGCACGCACTGCACGGGTTCATGTGGAGGATGCGGGCCCTGTTGTAACCATACTGGTTGCAATGGGATCCGGAACCCACCACTGATTGCTGCCCTTTATCATACATACTTTTGGAAGTCTGTAAGTCACATTCAAAATGTTGCATTTTATCTTGTTAACTGCCTAAGACTCTCCAGCTTTCTTAATTTAAAAAGTGCTTTATTTCTTCTTGATGTGTTTCACCTAAGGGGGTCAAATGTGAGGAATAGCCAGATTTTATATCTTCATCGATACTCATGTTGATTTGTGTCTTTCTATATCCCAGGAGACCTGAAAAAGCATCACATACATATTGAATAATCCTAGCACTTTACAGGGTTTAATTTGAATATTTGCAGCTTTGCTCCACACTCCTCCTTGGGAATATAACTAAATGCAGACTCAGAATTTGAACATCATCCATTCCCATCTTATTTGTTTTATCACGCCAAAGTTATCATCAAGGTTTTTTGGCACCACCAACCTAAAGTCCCATCAAATATTACCACTGAATAAAAATGGATAATGTGACAAGACTGAAATTTTTACGTATAAGGGAAATAACTGAATCCACCATACTGAGTAAATGTTAAAATCAAACGAAATCAGATTAACTTTTAATCCTGAACTTCTGGAAAAATTGTCCCCATTCCCATAACATTCAAAGTCCGGTGTGGTCCTTTAAGCATCTGCAGTCTGATAAAGCAGCTTGGAAGACTGAAAGGTTTCCAACAACAGCTGGGCTTTTATTGGACCTAATAAAGAAAGATCCATTTCTCTCATTTGTATGGTTACGATACTGTTGTCCAGGCTGACGTTTTCCTCATCGGATTTTTTTTTTCTTTTTGTACAATTGAAAACCTTTTATTGTTGATCTTTCTAAAAGGCGTTTTTTTACCTTCCGATTCAGGAATTGGTGGGGAGAAAATATTGCAACTTATTTTGTGTGTGTGCGTATATGCGTTGGCTCAGTGGCTAAGATGCTGAGCTTGTCTATCAGAAAGCTTGGCAGTTCAGGGGTTCGAATCCCTAGTGCTGCATGAGTGAGCTCTCATTACTTGTCCCAGCTTCTGCCAGCCTAGTTCAAAAGCACATAAAAAATGCAAGTAGAAAAATAGGAACCACCTTTAGTGGGAAGGTAACAGTGTTCCATGCACCTTCGGCGTTTAGTCATGCCGGCCACATGACCACTGAGACATCTTTGGACAGTGCTGGCTCTTCGGCTTTGAAATGGAGACTAGGACTCATGTGCGAGAACCTTTACACACACACACACACACACACACACACACAAAACCATTCCTAGTCACCATTCAGCAGTACAGAAGCAATGAGTGTTTTATATGGGAAATGATGACCCATCAAGTGACTTAATTGCTGAAAGATCAAATCCAAATGATTTCTAACTAACCAATGGCACAGAACAACCCTAATCTCAAAAATATTTACTAAAGCACTGGTATCGAGATATATAGTGTAGTATGTATCTTGACTTATTAGATTGCTGGATGGATCAAGTGCTTCAAATCTTTAGCTCCATCATCATCCTTATCGAGTCAGGGAAACTGTGAATCAACTATCAGCTTTCTTTTTGACCCATCAGGTGCAAAATCCTCTGTCTGAATTCAGGCAGCTTGGGACAAGTCACAATGGGACCAGTTTGCACAACAGGCAAAGCCATAAATGATGGCTTACAAAAAATAGTGCCTGGATTCATACAACTGCCTAAGCCAAACCAACCAGCCAACCAACCACATAATGGTTTAATATAAAAGTAGTTTAAAGTTGGAACATTTTGCTTTGCCTGATTATGTGAGAAACCAAATTCCTAGTACTGAGAAGTCTCTGTCCTATTGTCCAGTGCTTCCACTCATTTGCTTCCCTTTCAAGCTGGGATCTAAACATGCTAAAAGCACAATCTCATGTACATCTATGTGAACTATAAAACCATCTCAGTTAATTGGGCTTGAATCAAAGTCTCAAGTAAAGGGGTTTAGTTTTGTCCTGCTATTTTCCTTGTACAGTAAAGACGGGGGATTTAAATCTCAACAGCAGCAAGCTAATAATAAAATGCAGAACTGAGATGAGCCATGCTGTAGCACGGAAAGTGCAACTTCTGGTGCGTGTTCCTGCTAATGGTCTTCCCTTCCCTGCGGTTGTATTGCTTACTACAGTCAGGATATTAGTCACTCTAAATTTATTGCAGATTTTTAACAGGTCTTAAGGGCGAGTATTACCCATCAACTGCATTGATCTATTGAGCTTGTTTCTTCAGTTTCCAAGGGTCAAAAGAAAGATCTTTGGCCTTTTCCCCCCAGTCCTTAGCAAAGGCAATGTTTGCCAGAGCAAAGAAAGATTGCCGATAAAAAAACCCTCAAAACTACAGCAAACAGCGTCATCTTGTGGCCGCAAAATACCTACAACTTCTCTCCAAACCTCTACATCACAAATGGCTTCTGGGCTCGTGCATCAAAGTTAAAGAATGAGGAAACAAATGTCTAATCATCCCTTGGTATAAAGCCTCCAAATCACCTGAAATAAGGGCCCAGAAGCCATTAGGCAATTGTGCCACGTGGCTCATAAATTAAGTGCTTCTGTAAAAGATCTTTTAGTACCCACAACTAGAGGAAGCCGCATAAAAGATGCCGACATGGAAATAATATCAGGAACAACATCCCTGCTTATGAACCATGAAGGCTCTTAAAACAGTTTTCAATCTTTTCTTGTAATGTTACCACATCCATAAAATACTCTTATTTTATTATTACAAATTTATAGGCACTTTAGGCTGTTTACTGCTCCACATGCAGTTTTAAGCAGTTGGGGCAAGGCTCTGGGATTGTATGCTTCTACTTTTCAAATCCTTGGTTTGCCAGAAAATGTCATTGCTCAAATGATCTATCTGCTGAAGTAAAACCAACTAGCTGGACGCCACGTGGAGATTGAGCAAGAAACAATGCAAGTGGTGAGTGACACAAAATTAACACTCTTCTTCTTCTTGTGCCATATTCGTCATTGGACGTTAGCGATCATATCGGCAACCCTATTTTTGTCAACAGCCCCACGAAAAAGTGCGGCTGAGTTTTGTCCAGCCAAACCAGTCCCTTAGGTTTTGAAGCCATGATGTTCTTCTTCTGCCTGGACCTCGTTTGCCTTCAATCTTTCCCTGGAGGATTAAGTGAAGGATACCGTATTTTTCTGGGTGTCGCATCACATGTCCAAAATATCCTAACTTTCATTTTTTAATGGCTTTGATGATTTCCCTTTGCTTTTCCAGGTGGTTTATCACCTCCTCATTTGTGATTTTGTCCACCCAGCTTATAGGTAACAGCCATCTGTAAATCCACGTTATTACAAAATTATACAGGCTGATGAAAACCAAAGCAAACTTTGAAGAGCTCCAAAGGAATTTTTCCATAACAGGTTAATGTGCAAATAGCAATAGCAATAGCAATAGCAGTAGACTTATATACCGCTTCATAGGCCTTTCAGGCCTCTCTAAGCGGTTTACAGAGAGTCAGCATATTGCCCCCAACAATCTGGGTCCTCATTTTACCCACCTCGGAAGGATACAATGATAATACAAATACAATGATAAATTCAGGGTAAGGAAATAATGTGAACAGAGGAAGAATTGTGTAGAGCTCCAAAGGAATTTTTCCATAACAAGTTAATGTGCAAATACAATGATAAATTCAGGGTAAGGAAATAATGTGAACAGAGGAAGAAATGTGTAACATACAGCATATTGGTTATGCGCATTCAACATCCTTATCCATGTAAAATAAAATGTATTTTACTCAACCAAACTTTTTGTGTTCACTTGTCATAATGAGTCACAAAGAATGGGATGGACTCTTATAACACACTAGACAAAAATGTGATTCAGTATATTGCTTTAACACAACCTTCTTCTAATGTGGTCAAAACAGAAAGCAATTAAAGACATTGTGGTTGACATATCAATAAAGTATTAATTCAAGGTACTTCCATGTGCAGCCTGTATGGTTCTCCTGAACCTGTGTGATCCCAAGTTCCTTTTTTTGTCCAGCATCTGAATCAATTTATCTGAACCTCAAACCATCATGAATCTGGCTTTTGGGTAGAAATTCTGGAGCTTAATGTCCTTCTTCCATTGACAGGAATACTTTTCTCATCTTGTGTCCCAATTCTTCAATCTCCCTTATGGGGCTTGACTGCTATAGCTTTATCGCTATAATTTTCTTCACTTTTAAACTGATCAAAAAAAATTAAAAAGGGTCCTTGTTAGTTTTTCAGCTCCCAATAACACTGTGCAGAGTTTTTATAAATCACAAATGTAGCATGAATTAAGAATATGGAGATGGCAATGTAATGGCTAGATTTTTTAACTGTTCTTTATTTAAAGAGTTTTTATTTTTTGACATAGACAAACAAAACATAAAACCATCTTCAATTACATACAGCATGTCGATTGGTTTCAAGATTTTTGTGCATCCTTTCCATAGTCCTCACTTACAATTTATATAAAATCACATATTATCAATCAAATATATATGTATACATTATTATCATTGTATGTCATTTATTTGATTATAACTATTATTCCTTCATTTTAAACGTGATATTCTAGATATCATTTATATTATAACAATTCATTACATCATCTTAAATCTACCCAATAATAATGTATCTCTATATTGTATTCTGTATCATTCTATAATTCTTGTATTATAAAATTCTCTAGTGTCTTTCATTTCCATGTTTTTTTATCTAACAGCTGATAAAATAAATCCCATATCTTGTAATATTGTTTATCTTCTTGTTCTCTAATTTCAAATGTCAATTTACTCATTTCAGCACATTCCATTATTTTCTGAATGACTTCCTCCTGCGTTGGTATTTTCTCATTTTTCCAATTTTTAGCAAATATAATTCTAGCCACTGTTAACACATTTACAATCAGATATTCCAATTCTCTACTGTATGTTTCCAGTAAAATTCCCAATAAAAAAATCTCTGGTTTTAAGTCTATATGTTTTTGTATCATTTTTTCCAACCATGTGTGGATTTTAGTCCAATATCTTTTAGCTTCTGCGCACGTCCACCAATATGGTAATATGAACTGGGTAACTGATGACATTTCAACATTTTTCCAATTTATTCTTGAACATTCTTGCTATTCTCATCGGGGGTAAGAGCCACCTGTAAAACATCTTATGCAAACTTTCTTTATATGCTGTTGACATTGTCATTTTATAATTTTGAGACCACAATTTTTGCCATTTCTCTAAGTCAATCCCATGTCCAAAACTTTCCCCCAAGCAATCAGATTCTTTAACTTGTTCTTCTTCTAGTTTAACTTCTAATAAATATCCATATAGTTTTTTAATTACCTTTTCATCAGTACCTGTCAAAATTTTATCTAAGGCAGTCATTTTATAATAGAACCCTTCCATTTTAAGATCTTTATCATATCTAGAATGTATTTGCGCATATGAAAACCAGTTCATCCTTATACCTTGTTCTTCCAGTTCTTGCGTAGATTTAAGTTCACCCTTTGCATTCAATATTTCACCATATCTAACTGTTGTTCCTTTTTGTATGTTATTGGAGATGAAAATGCTTCAATGGTTGATAACTAGACTGGAATTTTTAAATAATGTTGCCTTTTAGTCTTCTCCCAATTTAATAACAAAGCCTCGGGTATATAACATCTTCTAAAATACCCCTGCATTTTAGTTCCCTTGTACCATAAGAAAGATGTTTTAACTGTTCTATCGGTCAGCTGAATGGAGCATTAATTGCTTCCTTTTATTATAGTTGTTACATCATTAATTTGTTTTATTCAGGAACTGTGGGTTTCTGTGGAGGAGAGTGTCCTTGAACCAGGTTATGTGGCTGGTGCCACGTTGTTATTGCAATAATGTTTTGAAAGAATCTATTACTGTCTTGAGTGTCTCAGGATTTGAAGAGCGAAAACGGGGGTGACATGGAGGTGTCCTCAATATTGTGTAAGGGGCAGAGGTGAGCTTAATTTTTTTTAGCAAGGGGTTCTCTGCCCGATTGCTGGATGGCCATGTCCTAGTCAGCCTCCTGCACCACGGAGGGGGGGGGGCGTTTTTGCCTTCCCTAGGCTCCAGAGACCCTATAGAAGCCAGAAACGGGCCCATTTCCGGCCTTGCTGAACTTCCAGTAGGCCTGTTTTTCACCCTCCCCAAGCCTCCATACGCGCCTTGCACTTACCTGCATCCAAAATGGGCCACATGGGGACTCCTGGGAGGGGCGGGGTGGGGTGGGACAGGCCAATCAGGAGTGGGATTTGGGGGTTCTCCAAACTGCCCAGAAACCTAGCTAGAGGTTCTCCCAAACCCCTGCGAACCCTGGCAGCCCACTCCTGGTAAGAGGAGAGGAAACAAATTCCCTGTTGAATCTAAAATGTGGCCTTGGAAGGGATGACCACATTAATATATCAGAGATTCTTTCCTCTGTTCTACCTCCATTCCAGGGCAGAAGCTTCGTACTACTATATTCTGAGATCCTTGACTCATTCTTGTTCTTTTGTCCAGTGACAAACAAAAGGATGACCCATTGTCCTTTGTTCAGGAAAACTCTTCAGGCCTGCTTCGTTTGTTCTTACCCAAGCTCAAGTAGCATATTTAAGAAAGGGGTGTGCTTACATTCATCTAGAGCAGCGGTTCTCAACCTGTGGGTCACGACCGCTTTGGGGGGTCGAACAACCCTTTCACAGGGGTCGCCTAAGACCATCGGAAAACACATGGTCTTTCTAAGGCCTAGAGGATTAAGCAGACCTCGTGAGGAAGAGGCACGTATTGAACACACAAGCACGGTTGGCAACGTGGAAGGAGCCGCATGGCTTTTAGGAACCCAGCGCTGTTCCTGCGGGTTTAATCTTTTTCCAACTCCCACTGTCTCTTCCCCGAGGCATTGAAGACAAATTAGCCACAGGAGCTAAATCGAGAATAAAAGCCCAGCACCTTAAGCTGGGAGAAAGGAGCAGGGAGCGAGAGAGAGGGAGGGAGGGAGGGAGGAGAGACTCACCGCGAACTCTTTGGCAGCTGCTAGGTGTAATAAGTGAGTTAGAAACTCCCGCCGGATTTCAAGCTCTCTTTGCTCATGAAGTTTTCTCACACACACACACACAAACCAACTGGGGTCCCTTGTTAATTCTCCCCCCCCCCGCCCCCCGGTTTGTCCTTTCGAAAACACGGGCTGGCCAATACCTGTGAAACCTTATTAGGAAATGTATGTTGGAGTTTTGAGCCCAGGGAAGCCAGGTTTTGAGCTAGGGCATGTGGTAAAGGTGGCCCGGGGGTGGGGGCAGGCAGCTGCCGCCTCCAGAGCGGACTGCTTGCAGTTTTGACAACAAACGCTGGTGACCTGCCGCCAGCCAGAGGGGAAGAGGCAGCCTCCTTGAGGCAGGAACTGATGCGCTGGCTGTGCCGAGGGGAGGGAGACCGATATGATGGCCTGGGGGACAGGGGAAGAGGAGGAAGAAAACTGCCATGGTCGCTGTGAGAAACAACCCTCTGCAGTTATAGAGCTGTCAGGGAGGTCGCTTTAGATGTTGGAGATTCCAGAGTCCATGGGGACACGGGTTCCCTGGGCTAACCAGGTTATGTCTCAAAGGTGTTTTTTCTGGAGGCAACTGGACTTTGTTTTTCCTTTGAAGGCATTTGGCTTCTTATCCAAGAAGCCTCTTCAGCTCTGACAGGACAGTGAGGAATGGAAGGATATATATTCCTTGGAGACTGAAATCCTTCCATTCCCCACTATCCTGTCAGAGCTGAAGAAGCTTCCTGGATGAGAAGTTATGAAGTAGCAATGAAAATTTTATGGTTGGGGATCACCACAACATGAGGAACTGTATTAAAGGGTCGCGGCATTGGGAAGGTTGAGAACCACTAATCTAGAGGCAGCCAGACTAAATTTGGCTGACCACTAACTCCTTCTCATGACAATCTCTTTTCATAACCACAAGTCACAGAATGAGAGAAAGTTGTGAAATCATTCAGACAATTCACAAATTACCTTAAAACCATGATCTAAAGAAAATGTGGACTAAATTAATTTGGAATGTTGCTTTAGGATGGCTTAAGAGCTGTTTTATAAGTAGCCTAACAATATGAGAAAAAGTGGTACAATATAAAGAGAAGGCTCCCAATTCGTTCCCATATATTACAATATTCTACAGGTCCACATTTTAGTGACACCATTTCTGGATCTGACCATCAAGTTGAAAAGTCTAAAAGCAAAATTAAGCACATCAAGATTGGGAAAAGTTTCTAAATCTCAGGACTATCAAGTGAGATATTTATAATTCTGACAAAATTCAGAATATATAAAAAGAGTACAAGTAGTCCTCAACCTCTGTTGTGAATGAGACATTAGTTAGGTGAGTTTTGCCCCGTTTTATGACATTTCTTGCCACAGTTGTTAAGTGAATCGCTGCAGTTGTTAAGTTAGTAACACGATTGTTCAGGGAATCAGGTTTCCCCATTGACTTTGCTTGTCAGAAGGTCACAAAAGGGGATCACATGATCCCAGGACACTGCAACCATCATGAGTCAGTTGCCAAGTGTCTGAGTTTTGATAATGTGACCAGGGAGATGCTGCAGAGGTCATAAGTATGAAAAACAGTCGTAAGTCTTTTTTAAATGCTATTGTATCTTCGAATGGTCACTAAATGAACTGTTGTAAAATGACCTATCTTTTCTGTTCCTATTCTTTTATATCCAGGAAATAATAATGTTGGACCCCAACCTGCTTTGGCAGAATAATAGCTGGTATGGTTTTATTAAAGTCAATGAGACTTAAACCAGGTTAAAAAGAAGCTTGATTGGGTGGTGAATTGGAGTGCTAGTTGTTTAGCATGCACTTTCTTAATTGTACATTCTATAAAGTGCTGTTGTCAACCAGCTTTTTTTCCCTAGTGTCCACTTATAATTAGATTCAAAATATTGCCGTGTAGTATTGACAAATATAAAAAGCACAAGAATATCAGAAAAGGTATCTCTATCTCATATTTACCTAGTAAAGCAGACTTACAATATTAATAAATGAGGTGGGCAACAAATTACACACACACACACACACACACAATTTCCTTGCCTGATTCTGTATATAAATCAGAAACTTAGCAAATATAATTAATGTCATTTACATGATTGCCTTAAAACAAACATCAATTATTTCATATCTATCTCTACATCTGCAAGTTTTATTAGAAAAGATCATGTAAATTTTACAGAAAATATATAGTTTTTTTTCATAATCTAAAACCTGCTTTAACAGCAAAGGAAATAATTAAATCCTGAAAAAATAATACGTTTAAAAAGTATTAGAAATATTTAAAAGTTTAAGAATGTAAAATCCAGTATGAAATACAATCTAGTTTATATTTTGAATCCAACAAGTAGCAACTCTTCCTCATTTGTACTATAACCGCAATTGTGAACAACCGTTAATAATGTTGAAGCATCCATTATAATAACATTGCAGAGCTACTGAACTAGTTTTATTAAGGTAAATTTATTGTAATTGTAAAAATTAATACCACTCTTATTTTTACCACAGTCTGGCTTTATTGAATGCCATGGGGCATATTAATCAGTAAAGCCAAACAGAGCATGAAATAAAAGTATAAATTTACCTGTAACATGAATGAAAAAATCGGGATTAATAAATATGAAATAAATAACACTTTAATGATAATCAACAGCCTGGTTTTACCAAGGCCCGAGTGCAATAAGGCAGAAAACAACCACTGATACTTATTTCAAGTTTAGAGTCATGAACCAAATATAGTATAATCAATACCATACAATTCAAAATTACACTGGAATCATTATATTAAACTTTCAAGTATAAGGCTAATTTAAATAAATAAGCTCTATAACCTGAGTAAATATGAATTCTGGAATTGTCTTGTCCTCTGCAGAATCTATTTAGGTCAATCATAGGGTTGACTAATAACATTAGAAAAAAATTTCCACACTATTCCAAACAACATGATCTGGAGATTAGATTAATTAGATTAGATTATATTCCCCAGATAAGAGGAAATTCTACACTGAAGACTTTGCATCCTGCAGTCCTGTTAACCCATGGATACATATGTGGTCCTGACAGAATGGCCCAGAAGTTCTCATCAGCCATAAAACCTAACAAGAGTATTGAGGTAGAGCTTGGGGACAGATTAAACCAAATTAAAACTCTTCTATTGTATCTGTATCCTCCTGTTGTGGCCTGTTGGCCACTGGCCCCTTCAGGAGTCAAATCAGATGAGGAGGTGGCATGAGAATCAAGCCCAGCATCCAGGCAATCTGAGAGCTCCGAAGGGGAAGAAGGAATGGAGCTGTCAGAGATAGAGACAGAGGCAGAACCTGGGCTGTCCATCAGCTCTCAGATGGAGAGTCAACAGCTCCCAGGTCTGGAGGTAGCTGATGAGGAAGAGGAGGAACAGCTGGCTCCAGTGCCTGATGCACAGAAGAGGAGAGCAGTGGAAATCTATGGGCTGGTCCTTGGGAAGACTCAGAATGGTACCCGGTGCTCCGGCCAGGCTCCAGTACACCTGTACTGGGGCATACCGCCTGCAACCTACCACTGCTACAGATTCTTTCCAAGAAATGTTCCTCTGAACATTTTGGGACATCTTAGCATTTGCCATTGCCTTGGGATTTGTGCTCCTGCTTTTTAACTAGTGTGGTGTTTCTTAACCTTGACCACTTCAAGATAGGTGGACTTAAACTCCCAAAATTTCCCAGCAAGCATGGAGTTGAAGTCCACCCAACCTAAGTGTTCAAGGTTGAGAAACACTTATCTATTGGATTGTTGCAGTTGCTGGTTTGAGTAAGATTTTAGCTTGATTTAGTTGTTTTTTAATCCATATCATTCTTTCTTCTTACTTTGAGAGCTTTATTGTTTTTTGAGACTGCCATGTTATAACTTTTGGGAGTGTCAAATGAATCTTCTTGGAAGTTGATTTTATTTCTAACATTTGCCTTAAATGCTGTTCTTAGAACTTGTCCCTCTTGGTTGCAGGGTTCACTTTTTTGCAATGAGGTGTCTAGTTCACAAAGTGAAGGAAGAATCAATACATGAAGTAATCAGGGGTTTTGTTTTCCAGCCATCTTGTTACAGAGCCTGATGATTTGGGGGGTGAGGTCAACAACACCCATCTGAGATAAAGACTAGAAACAGTTTTTTTTTTCTGTTCTTAGCCCAGCACCTTAATCGTCATTATACTATGCTGATTCTCAACAGAAGCCTTTAAAAAATCAAAGCCCTTCAATAAGGCCTCAATAAATTGAGAATAAAAGAATACCAATACTTTTGTTAAAAACAATAAGTGCAATATAATGTTATGATTAAAAAAGGTCTGGTTTAAAAAAAATCAGATTCCCCCCCCCCAAAATTAAAAAGGTCTGGTACATGCATAATTACAGTACTACCACCCACCCACCCACCCAAAAAAACCCTCCACATAAGCAAAGTTAAAGACTGTGACCATTTGACCCAGTGGTGGGTTCCGGATTCTGTTCCAATCTCTATGGTTGGAACGGCCCCAGAGTCACCCACATGCATGCACTCGCGTTGTAGCATCAAATGGCGCTCCACGATGCTCCAGCTGCTCGATGGAGCGTCACATAGGTGCCAATATGCACCATGCGCATGCATGGAAGCGCCAAAAGCTTAAAGCACAGGTAAGGAGCACGGGCAGGCAGGTGGGCCCTCCGGAGCACCGTACCCCAACAGTACCTGGTGCTCCAGGCAGGATCTGGTACTCCCCTAACAGGGGCGTACTGCCTGCAACCCACTGATTTGACCCAAACTTGCACCTATAGGATAACCTATGAGGTCCCCCTTCTGGATTTCTTGAAAAAAATTAAGAGGCAAACTACTATCTTAGTCTCACTGTTGAAACATATACTGTACAGTTTCAAAATGCCTTAAAAATACCTAAAATGCTATTCCTAAACCATCTTTTAAAAGAGTATTAAACTAAACTTTAAATTTTATTCAAAATACCTAAAGATGCCATAACTACTCCCATTTAATGTTGATGTATCTGCCAGTTGCACAAGCAAGGTTCTGTTATGTCTGCCTTTCTAAATATAGTGCCAGGAAGCCAGTTAAAGATCTGAGAAAATGTAATGATGCTGAACAGGATTAAGGCTTCACATTTAGTCAAATGAAGTCCCAGTCTTCTTTGATGATGTTCCCAAGGAGTTCTGTCAGCTAATGACCCCCGCCATCTGCAGCTATTTCCTAACAGATGTGAGCAAACCACCATCCTGCGTCAGATCTTGTGATGGAAAGCGCAATAGGCAAGCTTTTGCAAAGAAAAGAAAGCAAAGATATTGACTACTTTGCTGTTGGATATCTGTCGGCTATCTTAGAAATGCTCTTCCTGCTTTGACTGAAGGTAGTATTGGAACAACAATAATCTGGAAAGCTGGATGGCCCCAACCCTGTTAGGCTATTGATGTGATTTTGTGATTTGGATGTATCATTTACCTCGGGCATCATGGGTTATTGCTTTTAACTGTTGAGTTTTAATCTCTGTACCCTGACCAGAGTTACTTCCGTGAAATGGGCAACCATATACATTACTTAAATATATTAAGAGTATTAATGAGCTATTCATTGAATCACAATAGAGTCAAAAAATGGCCACCAATTTCAGCTACACTCACTGAAAAGGCTTATTGAGCCAGGTGAAAGGACAGAACACAGGAATGGAGACTTTGCTCAGAAATTGTTGTGAAATGGGTACAGTTCTAACAGCAAAAGGTTTTGGCAAACATAGCTCTATTGAACAGGAGGTATTCACACAGCAAATCCCATTAATAATCAAATGTGAATTTTCTACCTCATTTCAAACCTGCTTCCTTAATAATGTTTTCTCAGGTATGTTATCTTAAAATCGTAAATAGCTTTAGGAAAAAATAAAAGGCTGGATTTTTTTTTCATTGTGAAGTACTTATTTCCACATAAATAGGTGTCAAGTGTGCCATCATATAAGTTTGGATTATGTGAATTTGGGGAATGGGGAGCTACATGACCTTTGGACTAAACCTCACATTCCATAAATGTATTGTGAATGTACCTCATCAACCATTTTAATAGTAGTCTTCACCTTCCTCTTGTCCCCAGTCCATACCGAAGCAGCTTAAGGTCACGGTTAGTTGTTCCAGTTTTAAATACCGATTTTCTTCTCCTGCCACACTCTTGTGGTATACTTGCAATACAGTGTGCTTCATTGGCAAAGTAATTTCAGGCCACTCTTGAGAGAGTACTAATTGTGTGTTGCACAAACCCCCCACCCCGATATAACCAGGAAAGAGAGGTAGGTCCCTTGTGTTGTTGATGTATCACCATTAAAGACTGTTCCCCGTTTCTAGCATGAAAGGTTTTTATATAATCATGCTTTTTACAATTTTCATCACTTTGATGGAGTGGGCACTGTTTTGCCTAGTCCAGGCAAGCCTATTTGGTGTGTCGCTTTAAAGCCAGAAACTGGGAGATGATAAATTCAGTCCTGCCTTAGGCATAAAGCCAGCTGGGTGACTTTGGGCCAGTCACTCTCTCTTAGCCCCGAGAAGGGGGCAATTATAGCAAACTACTTCTGAAACCTTGCCAAGAAAACTGCAAGGACTGGTCTAGGCAGTCACCAGGGATCAAGATTAACTTGAAGGCATTAAATCCCATTCCAGATTTTGTATGTGTGGGTTAATTCTGGGTGCTCTGGCCAGAACAGGATCACTGCCATTCCTAGGCAGCATAGGTAAAAAATGGAACTTGATTATCATCAATCCCCTTGTGCCAATTCTCTAAATCTATGTGCTATCAATTAGGCTATTTCTGGATACAGGTTGAGCACTTCCAGAAGAATGCTAACACTTCTGTTTGGTAACAGACTGATGGATGGGCCTCAGAGGGAAAACATCTCACCTGCTGCCTGACACCTGTTAGTCCGGCAAATTGACTGATGGTTGTCTAACTATGCCATTCCAAATACATGCCCATACTTTCCCAGTCTGAATTAGGTTGCATGATTGGCTGTTGTATTCCTACCAGCAAGTGATGCTGGGGGAAGATAATGAAGCTGGGGGAGTCTTCCGTTTGCTTGCCCCACATTAAAACAGTAGGAAAGCATCATTGGAGGTTTCATTACTGTGATAGGACTCAACAGATAAGGCAGCAAATATTATGCCAGTATACTTTTCCTCCTGCCTCAAGGATTGGTGGAGAACACTTTAAGGTGAAGGATTAATACCGCTTTATAAAGGCCACTTCTGGAATACTGCATTCAGTTTTGGTCACCACCTTACAAAAAAGATGTTGAGACTTTGGAGAAAGTGCAAAGAAGAGCAACTAAGATGATCAAAGGCCTGGAGACTAAAACATATGAAGAACGGTTGCAGGATTTGGATTTGGCTAGTCTAGAGAAAAGGACTGGGTGGGATATGATAGCAGTATTTCAGTATTTGAGAGGCTGCCACAAAGAGGAGGGGGTCAATTTATTTTCCAAAGCACCAGAGGGCAGGACAATAAATAATGGTTGGAAACTAATCAAGGAGAGAAGCAACCTGGAATTGAGGAGAAACTTCCTACCAATGAGAACAATTAACCAATAGAACAGCTTGACTTCAGAAGTTCTGAGCACTTCATCACTGGAGGTTTTTAAGAGGAGTCTGACAGTCACTTGTCTGAAATGGTATAGGATCTCTCCTGCTTGAGCAGGGGGCTGGACTAGAAGAGCTCCAAGGTCCCTTCCAGCTATTCTGATTGATTCAGCTGTGCTTTTTGTCATATGGATCAAGCTTAAAAAGTGAAGAGTGCAGCTCCACCCAGTGGGTGAATCTGGAAGCATACAATTAATACAACCTGTATATAAAGTTAAATAAAATTTGGTGACTGTCACTATCCCTCATTTATCTTCACAAAATATTATTGGAAGTGCTTCTATCTGGGGTATCGTTATTCACAGCGGCTGACCTTCTTAGGTATAGATGACATTTAAAGAAAAGTTTGACTTTATTGCTTTCCTAATACTTTGGGCTATAAATTATTTGCAAGTATTACTAATAACTTATTCCTACCTGTTAGTAATAGAGTATAAACAGCTCTCACTATTTAACAAACAGAATGCCTTTAGCCCCTATCTTTATTTATTACTATTCTAAGATCCCTACAGCAGTTCAAAGATCAAACAAGCCTGATCAAACTTGAAAAGATGACCCATCAATGGTGCTTTGTACATATATACAAAATACTTGCTGTGTAATTTACAGATATTTTTTGCACATTTTGCTGAGGACTGAATAAACAAACAAGCCATAAGGGGAAGATTTTTTTTTCTTTTGAAACACAGGATCCTTATTTTTAGTCAACATAGTACCCTTTTCATGCCAGTATAGGCATCTCAATTTTATTATCCATTTCATAGCCCCATTTATGTTCACAAATGAATCAGCTGAAGAAATAAGACAGCTACAGTCTTAGTGACTTTTTAAAGAAAAAAATGTTTAAAATTACTGCATTTAAAAAAAAAAACCTGCAGTATGTCTAATGATGTGTTTACAGTAAGCAAATAAACAGCAAGCAAGGTCTACAGCTGTAAATACTAAAAATGAAGAGAGATGGCTGATAAAAGGTCTGACATGAGCCAATCTTTCCAAAAATAGTGATAACATTACAATTCCATATAAATAATATATAATTAAATCCTATTACAGAGGAGATTGCTGCCAGCTTTCACTTTGCTATTTCCGTTGCCACTGCACTCTTGATACAGTGATGGAATCATGGACAAATAAAACATAATGTAGATGCAGATAAAATTATATTATGTATCCTTACAGAAATATCAGCCATGTGATGAAGCAATCAATTTCATCTCTTTGCCACTAGCTGGCACCATCGCTTTAAAAATGTCATTCAAATAGCTATCTCCTTTGGGGATTCCTAATTAGGATTGAAAGGCGGCACATTTTGCAAGCAGAAAAGATGGTCAAATCAAAATCCAGGGTCAAACAATCTGGGCACATGTTCTTTTTGTTGACAGCAACAAAAACAGGTAATAGAAACAGGTCCAATGGTCTCAGAGTTGAGATTCAGTGGGAGAGAACAGATAAATATAATTTTCTAAAAATAATATAAAACTAAATAAGATGTATTACTTAGTTTTGCTTGCTATTATAGATTCACACTAGACCTATGCAATTATCCAAATTCAAAGGGTGTAATGCGGCCGCTCATAACCTTGGGTGTCAACTGTCCTGGAAAATTCAGAGCACAACACTAAGAAAGAATTGTGTACGTTACACATTGAATGGCTGCCTTACAAGACAGAGGGATCCCAAAACATGGAAAAGCAAAGATTTGGGCTACAAAGGCAGGAAATCCTGATTGGCTGCCCAGTTTGGGGAAACTAGGCAGGTCCTTGTCCTTGTAGCTGGGATGAGTTCTAATGTTAGACCAAACAGCCCTTTCAGGAGGCTCAACACAGCTGGGAAAAATCCATTGTAAAGGAATAGGAATATTGAGGCCATGGCTGATGAAGGACAGGCGATTGGGCTTCTCAGCTTGTTACTTGGGTGCAGCTCCATAGGCTGTACTCCGAGTTGACACATTTGGTTAGATGGTATTGAAGGGGAATTTTGTCTAGAGTAGGGAAGGTCAATTTGGGCCTGATAGGATTTGGCAAAGTAAGGAGCTGCATGTGGCTCTAGTGGTGTCCAAAACAGGAAGGAAAACGTTGCAGTTTCCATTTTGTTTCCTAGATTTATTTTCTCCACTATAACAATTCTTAAAACACTGTACTTAAATCACTCTTCAGTTTAAGTTTAAGTTTAAATCAGTGATAAAGACTTAAATCACTCTTCAGGGAGTGCATTTGTCTTTGGATGCTGGTACGTCATTTGGAGAGAAAAAATACACTTGATTTAAAGGTGTTCCCAACAAGTGTTCTAATCATGCCTTCATGTGCTCAAAAATCCATTCTGTCACTCAAATCTGGATATCTGAAAATATCTTAACACAGGCAATGAACATTTCATTTTGCCTGGAAGTGAAAAGTTTTCCTCTTGTTGATTGTGCTTTGCTAATGGCCCTCAGTCCTTTTTATACTCTAGTACTGAGGGGATAGTTATCCCAAAAGACAAGTTGGATTTATCATTGTTTATTTGACAACATATGCAGTACGAACCATCATTGTAGTTTATGGCTTTCTAAAGACAGCTATATGTGACTAATTCAAAACCATTTATCAATTCAACCCTGATTTAGCACAATGTATCAGATTCACCCTCAATACATCTAGCACTCAAATCCAGTTTATATATGGTAGAATAGATCCAGTTTGCACATGATTTGTATAAGCCATGCTTTGCTTAATCATGGTGTGTTGAATAAACTATACTTGGTTGGATTTGCAGAACATGGTAAGCTGTAAACAGCAGTCGGATTTATAAAAATCACTAAGAAAATATCTGAAACTGAAAATATTTGGGGCCGATTGAATGATGTTGGACTTACTTTTAGCATTTTCTTCTGGCAAGGACTGTTCACATAGCACCACTATCAGCAAGGATTACAATTCAGTTTCAGATAGCATGTATTTTATATGTAAAACATATCCTCAGTTACCAAAAAATGCTGGGGAAGAGCTGTAACTAAAACCTTAATGGGCATTCATCATTTGTACAACTACCAGGTCTTGGGTAAAAAATCTGGGCAACCCCTGGATTATGGTAAAAGGATACAAAAAAAGGTAATTATGTAATGCTAATAAGAGTCATCTAGATCCTTGCAGTCCATTAGTTAGCCCTAACATTTGGAGAAAAGCAAGGATAGACAATTTTTCAAAGCTTGGTGTTTGTGACAGATAGTAGGTACATTCACAAAATTGCTGCCACAGAAGACCTACCGTATATACTCAAGTATAAGCCGAGCTTTTCAGCCCACTTTTTGGGCTGAAAAAAGCCGCCTCGGCTTATACTCGAGTCAGTGAAAAATTTGCCTGAAATGGAGGAGAAAAAGGGGCGGGGCCATGCCGCTGGGTGACGCTCGTGAATGGCCCGGCGCCCCTGTGAGTTTCCCCTCCCTCTGTCAGTTTGCCGCGCAGCGCGCACCGCACCATCCCCCCCTCCTCACGTTCTAATGTAATGCAGGGCTGTCTTACGATTCCCCTTCCTCCCCGTCCTGCCGCTCTGCAACGATGTCCCACCTCCTCCTTGTTATGGCAAGCAGCCACATAGCGATGTCCCACCTCCTCTGGTACAGTGATCCAATGATAGGAATCACTGTGCCGTGTGTCATAGGAGGCCGGGCATCGCTCCCGCGGCTGCACGGGACATCATCATCACAGCGGGACATCAGCATCATGAGGTGAGTGAAGTATTTCATTGAATACACCACTAGTTTACTGTTTTTCTTTGAAATAAATAGTCAAAAACATTATTGGTATTTATTTTTATTTTTGAAATTTACCGGTAGCTGCTGCATTTCCCACCCTAGGCTTATACTCGAGTCAATAACTTTTCCAGTTTTTTGTGGTAAAATTAGGTGCCTCAGCTTATATTCGGGTCGGCCTATACTCGAGTATATATGGTACTCCTTCATGAAGTATCTGCTACATTAGGCAGGACCAGGCCCCAATTCTTATTTACTAAATAGAAGACAAAGTAATTTCATAGGAAGGCTTTCTATCATTCTACCATTTCTATCTTTATGTCTTTTGCCAAATTGAATAAAAAATGGTGCTTTGCCCTGCAGTACACCCGATCTCTTAATTTTACATTTGTTTTTAGTCAAGTGGGAGAATAACTTGGTCAGCATCAAGAAAGTTATGTAGGGATGTGCTGATATCTGTGGGCTTCGTGTGTCCTTATTCCTGCAGTAGAGAGTGTACTGGACTGGATAAATTCATGCAACAAACTTATCTATAATATAGGAATGGTGCTCAGCTCTCTGTCATGGTTCACAGAGCCACTCATTGGACTAGACTGTAGGTTAAAACATTTTTAACCTCACTTTTAAGTTTAAAAAATAGCTTTATTTCCTGACTAGCTTTTATTTATTTGCTGCTTTGAGAATGGCTGGTGCTAACTGCTGTCTGTTTATGCTTGGCTTAATTCAGATTCCAAGCAACATACCTATTTTATTTCCAATAGAAACCACTTTTAATTGCATGGCAAGTTTTATGAGCCATGCCTCAGGCTGCATTTTTACATAAAGTACCTTGGTATTCAGGAGACAGGAACTTGCCCAAAGCACAGCCAAAATAAGCTTCCTTCCTGAGTGAATGGTGATTCTTCATAGATTTCGTATTCATTTCGCTGAATATTTATTTATATGATCTCTTAATGCTGAATAGCCTAAAGATGAGAGTTTAAAAGAAATCACTTCCATTCTTTTCTTTTTATACTTAAAATAGATTTTAATTGTAAAGCTGATTAAATGAATAATGAGCCACATCTATTTCTAGATATATAGAGACTGGCTGATTATTATTAATTGAATTTTGAAATCAATATATGATTTAATGGGGCAAGTTGTTATGTACAAATGATCTTCCATCTCTTACTTGTAACCTTCTCAAGTTCCACCTGAATGAGTTGCTGAGCAGCTTCCTACTGTTTGGAGTTAATCATTAACCAGGTAAAGCAAAATTCAGGTAAGAAAAACAAGCTCAGCTTAAAAGGGATATTTTAAACACTAAAATTGCCAGCCTTCAGTAAAAATAAATGTGTGGGGAAGGCCCCAAAAAATTTTGTTGGCACAACTGGACAGTAGCATTGCTTCTTCTCAGATAATAATATATTGATCATTGGCACTGAAATTTACTTTATAGTCCCTTTCTATATACTCTTAAAATCCATGGTTAGCATGTTTAGTCAGTCTCCTCTTTAACTTCAGCTTCATTAATTTCACTACCAGTGACTTGATAGTGCTTGAAGCAGCTTGCTTAAGATAAAGCAATAACTACAGTGGGCAGGGTTGGAATAGAATTGATGTTGCTTATTTTCTAATTAAATTGAAGTGTCTTAATTTGATCCAGAGAAGTTTTTTGGGAGGGAGTGAACCCTGTGACTTTTAATCACCATCCCAACCAAGCACCTGCATCTTTTTCATCCTTTTTACAGGATGTTGGCCTGGCATGCAAGGGAGCACTGACTTCTCTGTTGTTAGTCACAACCTTCCTCTGGACACTGCAAAAGAGCAGCCAATTTTTTCAGGCTGGAGTTATGGTAAAAGGGAGGGTAAATTTGAAATAAGTGTCTTGGCTCCCAAATCCCAGTTTAAGCCCAGACAAAACTGAACTATGCCATCCTACTATTAGGTGATGATATCAGGAGGGAACTGACACCCAAAACAAATGAAAAAGACCAAGTTCCCCCCTCCTGCATTATCACGTTGTGTAAACCCTATTTCATTTAACAGCTCTAACAGCTGCAAGGCTACTTAGTTTTGAAATTTCATGGAGTTGTTTATATATTTCATGGAAGTAGTAAAATCACAAAAGAAAGAGGGTTGGAAATTTAAAAGGTGAGAGAGGACAGAAACATGACTATAATTATCACACAGAGATTGTGCTCTTGTTAGTTTGCAGCATCCGTTCTTGCCAGTGGCACAATAAAGGTAAAATTAAAGGCAAGGGTTGTCAAGATTGTTTACAGCAGGTAACTAGCACAACAAAGGAGGAATAGAGATCACATCCCTAGTATATGACCCAGAATGCTAGCTTTCATTACCCAGGGAAAATAAAAGGAAAAAGTAGTTTTAAATATCAAGCATGTACTTAATAGGGAATGTGGGCTAGAAATGCACAATGTCTCCTAATGTTGAATTACAATTTCCGGCAAGCTCCACCACTGGCCTCACTTGCATAGGGTTTCTAGGAATTAAAGCTCAGCAACATCTGGAGGGTCACAAATTATCCACACACACCCCAACTCTTACAGGCATTCCAGATGAAGAAAACTTGGGATTCAATGAAAGCCATTTGCCTGATCTTTGCTGAAAGAGAAGTGATTTTTATTGAAAGCAAACAAAAGATCAACCTATTGATAACAACTCTTAGTTTTAACTAACATGGCACCACAGGCAGACGAGCCAGTTGTGAACAAAAGAATGAGGGTGACAACAATGCAGAGTGTATCTAGTTTTGTCATGCAATTTTTTTATGTACTATATTTTTTGTTGTTGTGGAATATGCAAGTATTAGAAGAAATGGATAATTGTGCACAAAAAAGGAAAGTCTAGCATGTTCTCAAAGCACGTTGCAGTTGCAATAGATTTCTTTCTCAGAAGAAAGGAAGACTGTTCAGTGGTGATAACATTCCTATTAAAGGAGCATAAATAAATAATACATGGCTGCTTCTTTAACCATTTAATCTTGATTTTTTTAAGCACACCTATTAGGATCTTAGGCATTATAACTCTTACAAATTATACTCCTTATGTTACTGAAATATTTTAGCCATTTTACACTTTATATGATTGTGTCAGCTAGAGATTAGATAATGACAGATCTAGAGTTATTTTATTCATGAAGCTTTCTACAACTTAGGACTGGTATGAATGGGAAACTAACTCCTCTGCTTTTCACAGTTCTATACCATGCCAAAATGCAGTAACTTAAACTTTATGGAGTGGAAAAACAGTTATGGATTTAAAAAACAACATATAGATGTTCTAACTGTAATACATCATTTTGCACATATAAACCCTGATTGATTCCACTCCTTCCTTTGGGGGTTAATGGCTGTTGGGGGGGGGGGGGGGGACAGTTACCCACAACTAAATTCTGTTCAAAGCCGAAAAAGTAATTACTAACTAGCCACATGACATAAATATATATAAATGGTGAGATGTACTATATTTCAATTTTAATTAGTGAATTTATTTTTATTTATTCTAGACATGCAGTATTCTATGTCATGTTTATGTTACTTTGTGCCTTTTGTGGAAATAGACAGATTTACATATAATTAGCAAGTGAACAAAATTAAACCCACCAGATCAAAATGAGAAATTGAAATATTTGGTTTTTTTTAAGTAACTTCTCATATGAGTGATATTATAAATAGGATACTACTTTTCTTTTTCTATACTACTAATATACATCTTGAGTATATGAAGTTATAGAAGTCCTGCTCTGGGCAGCTGGTGATCCAAAAAAATAATACAACGGTATTTTAAGAAGATCTCAGTAAGTAAAGAGAATTCATGAGAGGAAAAATACAAAGGTAATTCAAAATCACATTCTATGAAAGATACTCAAAAGATATGCCTGTTGACAGATACATCTTACGTGCTCACTTTTCAACAAGGCAGGTGAAGAAAAAAAAACAATAGAAATTCTACCAGAATTCTACCAGCAGAGCTGCCTCCTCATTCAGTTCGTAAAAACAGAGAGGAGACAAGTAATGGTAGTAGCCCTTAATTTTAAAGAGTGGAGAAATTTTAATGATGGGATGCAGGGCAAGCTTTGAATGCTCATCATTACAAAGCTGTCCTATATTTCCCTCCAAAGGAAATGTGGATCTGAAAAGTCTTGTTACAATATTTCCTCTGGATTGAAAATTGAGCCAATTAATTTCTGCTGTTAATTAACTCAGGTCCCAAAGCACAAGTATGTTCAAAATAACATTATTTACATAATTTATATGGTTGCCATTTTAAACAAGGAACTCTAGGCACCAAGCAAATAATAAAAAACTATTAAAACAATATAAAATTTAAAAAGTGCAATAATGCAATAATCAAATTACAACACAAATAATTTAAGAGTTTCTGATCAGCAATGCCATTGGGTGTGGAAACACTGATTCTGTCAATCGACCCAGGAGTTCAAGGTGTAGAGCTTTCAGGACTGGCATTATAAGATTCCATTTAACCACCCATTGCCACCAAATGCAGCTTCCACCTGTTCTGCAAGGATGTATATAGCAGCATATGAATATTTTTTGTCCCATTCAAGAGTGAATTGCCATTGCAATCAGAGTTCAATATGGGCAGTGGTTCATTGTTAAACAGCTATTTATAACAAATAAAACCTAAAACAGCCAGTGCTTTAGTTTTATCTATTAATTTCCAAATTAAACTATTAATTTGGTTAGTTTTGGTTAAATCAATGATAGGCTTCCTACAATCCTTTACCTATGCTGTAGCCTAAACCATTTGGAGAGCATTGGATTGTCTACGCACAGATTGGAACTATTTAAAGGTATGTAATTGTAAAGATATTTTAGAATGTAAAACTCTTATCAGCCAACTGCTGAATTATAAATATCTTTCCTGAAATATACTTTATAATTTTAACAAAGAATAGAAAATTACTGACACAAAAGAAATACTTTTTCTATTCTTTTTTTTATCCAGGCATATTAAGATGTTTTTATCTCAAAAGGTGACTATTACCTCTGTAATGTGTTTCTGATCTGAAGGGTATCTGTTTCATGAAATCATATGCATAAGAATTAATCACATAGATATTCCATTTTATGCATTGTACAGTTAACCTTAACTTAATTTTTGTTTGTGTAAACTGCTTAGATTATTCTTCTTTTTGTTAGTATAAGAGTATGATTAATCATATGTTCTATGAAAACAAGAGACTTCAAATCATGGGTGTCCTAAAGGCAAGAAATGTCATCAAGTTATATATTGCCAAAAATATACACAGTATTCAGCACTTTTCTATAGTGCAATGTAACCTATGATTAAGTATTTGGATGTACATTACTATACTGAAAAGAAACACAAATATATTGGTGATAAACCAATTAATTTATTCTTTAATATGTTCATCAGTACTTGGACTGTTATCAGTTCTATATTTAATGAATTTAGTTTTGGCAAATGATCATGTTCATTAATTCTGCCAAGGTATTTTGTCATGCTTAAAATGTGCTTATCGTACTCCCAAAAAGTCAACTCATTTATGGGAAGCCATGTCACACATTAAAGGCAATCAGTCAACAAGAAAAAACTGTTGCATTTGCATGAAGTGAAAACAGATTGCTAGACAGACCATGTTAGACATAGTGTTAGCTTCCAAATCCACTAGAATTAAGAACTGATTCTTGAGATCTTATATCTTATGTTCTGAGGGAGGGTTATAGCCATCATATAAAAACAACATCATATAGAAACAGTATGATAAAAAATAACAAATTTAGTCTCCTGGAAAGTTAAAAGTGCTACTAATAAGTAATTCCAGAATATGGGAATTAGGAAATTTGTTTGTTTTAGTTGAGGCTACAATTCCTTTCAAGGGAGCAAAAATATAATTTGGAGGTGCTTCTAGCCTCTATACTGTCATTAAAGACCCAGATGTGACAGAATTCTGAGTTTGAGAGTGAGAATAGATATTTTCTTAACATTGATAAAGAAGAGTAATGAACATTCTTTTGTATTTCCTAAAGGCTAACTAGCTACACCTTAAATGAAGTAAAAACATCAAGGGCATCAGGCAAAACCTACTTAAATGTACTCATAAGATGAGCTAAAGTACACTCATGTCCAGTTTATCAGGTTCTGTAACCTTTTTCTTTGCAATAAACCTAACCAAAACTATAGTGCAAGAATCTAGTTTCCAGAAATTACTGTTAGGGGGCTTAACAAATGATTTCTGAGGTCAGTTTCACTGACATACCAACTACAGCATGATCTTTTTTTGGATAACAATTAGTAAATGTACACACCAGTGTCTGTTTAAATAATTCCAAAGCTTTAGGTGAAGCTACTCTTTACTGCAGAAGTGGCATCCACAAAGAACATAGGGTCCAGGCAAGATACCTGGTTATATTCATATTGCATTAAGGAAAGGAGTAACTGAGCTAGTTTCAAATCATTTTTGAAAGACAAAACCCTAAACAATTTGAGACCAGCAAGATCACCTTCCCCAATATAGATCAAAGAGCCTGCTATTTGAATCAAGAATCATAACATATATTGAAAGCACTTTGCACAAAGACCCTGCAAATTTAACAATCTGCATTCTCTTTAACATTGTTTCTCAACCATAGCAACTTTAAGATGTGGAGACTTCAGTTCCATGATAGTTGGGGAATCCTGGGAGTTGCTAGGGTTGAGAAACTTTCTGAAGGCTCTTACAATCAATATTATTGCCACTACTAACAAAACAGTTTCTCCAATGTCTGCAATTTTGAATTAGGACCATATCATGGAGTTGTCCTCCTATCTCAATCTATATATAAAATTGTTTAACTATAGCTATCATGGGCACTTATATGGATCCTATTTCAGCCAATTAAAAATATAATGGTGGTAAAGCTCAGATTTCAAGCACAGGTTATTTTTGGCAGTTATGCAAAACATTCAAAGGAGATGCTTCAAAAAGTGTGCTAGCACAAAGTACACTTCCTCAAAAATTAACACAGCCATATTCTTTGGAAGGCTTATTTGAAAATCTAAAAAGCTATCTCCTACTTGTCTGGATGTGTGTAGGAGCCTTTGAAACAACTATCAAAACTAAGCTTGAGATGAATTATGTATTAACAGGCAGGACACCGCCATACATGCAGTCTTTAAAATGTTTTCTTGGAGCAACACTTTTATTACTTTCTACCATGCACATACACATCAACACTTTTCACTGCAATTAAGCTTCAAAACAGTGAGCTGGCATCAAGAGTCTACACCATGGGTGTCAGTCGCGTCACATTGCCATCACGTGACATTTCTTGCTGTTTTCCCCATTCACTGAACTGGAGTGGGCGTGGCCTGCATATGAGACATCCCGTGGCACGACAAAACCGCGCTCCACTAAAGCGCGCCCGATTAAACCGCGTCGCTGACGTCATCAGCAGGGCGACAACAGCGACCACGGAGAAAAAAAGGGCGCTTTAAATAGCGCTTTGAAAGCAAGCCGATTCAAGTTAAGGTAAGGGTTAGGTTTAGGGTTAGGTTAAGGGTTAGGGTTGGGTTAAGGGTTAGGATTAGGTTTAGCGTTAGGTTAAGGGTTAGGTTTAGGGTTAGGTTTAGGGGGGTTAGGTTTAGGTTTAGGGGGGTTAGGTTTAGGTTTAGGGGTTAATTTTAGCTTTAGCGTTTACAGCGTGCTTTTTTCGTCACGCTGTGATGACGTCAGCTACGCAGTTTCGTCAAGCGTGCTTTAGTCGAACGTGGTTTTGTGGTGGAACCGAGACATCCAGCCACAAGGCCACCAGTTTGACACCCCTGGTCTACAAGAAAGCTTACTTGCAGAGAAAGTCAATTTTTCAAAGGGAAGCCAAACAAAACAAGCTAGTCTTTCCTCATTAGCAATAACTCTTATATCGTCCTCTTTCCTCTATTAGTTATTAAAATTATCTTCTGAACAGCAGCAATTCCTTAATAAAAAATGTGAAGGAATCTGGATGGGGAAGTCTATGAGAGCCTGCCATCTATAAATTCTATGGAGACTGTTGTTAAGTTGATACTTTCTCTGCAAGCATTACCATTTTCTTCTCAGTTTGGCAATTCTGAATATATAGACTTTTGGCTAAGCAGGCCATAAGCTAGCAGTCTTTTAGGTTGTCTGGTTCATCTCACTGGACTATCATAAATCACATTATCCCACTAAAAGGTTATGATTTCAGGTCTAATTTGCTTCTGCTAAATTCTAAGAATTAAAATGTCTTTTATCATGATTCCTTATTTATTGTTTAATAAATATGCTGAGGAAATTGCTTGTCTTAAAGGAAAACAGGTGAGAGATTTTTTTCTGCATTTAGAAGCCTTTGAAAAAGAAAATTCAGATCAACAACATAATCAAATCCAGCCGCAGAGAGCTGGCGATTATTGGTTGAAACACAGGCTAGGGCTTTTTCAGGGAGCCACTCCCCCATACAGACCTGCATTGCAGTCATGGATTATTTTTTTTATCCTGCTCATTAGTGGAGACAGTCAGAAAGGACACATAATCTCCTAAATTTTGATGTTTAAAATCAGGTATTATCAAAAGTTTACATCTTATTTGTAAGTATGATAAAATCTATTTTCTCACTGTAAATCTCTTCATGGAATTTAAAGGGATTACAAAGGGACACACTTAAGTGAAATCAGCAGTCGCTAACCTAGACAATACAAATGAAATAAACTATGAACAATCGCCCTCCCATTTCAAATATTTCCTCTGACAGACCAGCCTAGACATTTACAGGAGTTGGAATAAAAAAATGTTACCAGTCACAAGACAAAAACATACAAAAGCATGTATTCATGCATTATATAATATTGCTGTAATGCATGTAGGGACAAGTAAAATTATTGAAACATTAATCTCTTCTGACCTTCCTCTTTGTACGTGTTATATACGTGTATGTGTTATATATATATTAATTACACATACACATACACACACGGAAGAGGTTACTCTGTATACAGTAATTCTGTATATTATTAAAGCTTCCTGCAATACATTCTTTTATAGGGATGACATCGTTGTGAATGAATATACAAAGACAGACACATTATCCATGCAGCAGTAATTATTGCATGGGATAGAATCCATCTGCTAGTAAATGAACCGCAGAGATATAAAACCTAAGATACAAAAACAGAAATCTAATCAATGTAGTTCTAAGCACAGATATTGCAGATATTAATAAATATATAATTGACATATTTAAATCCTTTTGCTCTATTATCTAATAATATAGTATTATATTCAAAAATAGCATTTTGTTAAATACTAAAGATCTGAATTGTTACCATGCATGGAGTTATAACTAAAATAATCTATTTCTAAAAAACAAGATAATCTATTTCTGAAACACCTGCTCATTTGAATACATTCTTTTAGGGCAGCATTAAAATGTCAAATAACAGTTTTAGAGAAGTTAGGCTTTTCTAGAATTTTTCTCTTAAGTTTTAATCAAAATATTTTTTATGTCTAAGGGATGGATTCTTAAAAATCAATTCTTTATAATTGAAATTTTGAGAAAACTCTGCGAAATAATTCCTGAGCAGTTGACCATCTTGGCATCACTAGGAAATATCTCCATATATACACCTCATAAATTTTATTCCTGAGATTAGCAATTTGCTGTTATACATTTAAAAACATTTTAGAAAGACAAATGCAGGATATCATACTGGTATAAGTTTACAACATACATTTTAATAAAGCTTATTTTCAAGAACAAACTTCTCAAGTCTGAGATTTCTAGATAAAACAAATAGGTACATATATATATGGATGAAGGTAAAGCAAAGATATACCGGTACTACCTTCATTTTTCAACATTTAGTTCATTTGATTTTTAAAATTCTTGCTTTTTTCTCAGCTTGCTCAGCTGTGGCAACACTTAAGACAATCTTGACTGATCCTGAAAAGCTCAGCAAGGTCCAATTTGGTATTTGAATAGGAAATCAACAAGAAATACTTGGGCTATAGGTTCAACTGGGAAATCAAAAATAATTTTGAAAGAAAGCTATGGCAAACCACCTGTGTATTGATTCCAAACTATGTCTATGAAATCACCAGAAGTCAGGTCTGTCTCCAAGGGAACTTTTTTTCCATGCTTGAAGTAGGTTTAACTATGTTATTAAACTGCAACCCTGAACATGTTCTCCTGTTATCAACATTATTTTGAGCATTGCTTTCTATAAACCCTATTATACATTTGTGTACAGCAAGTGCATGTATTTAATGTCTTATCAAATCATTTGTGCATATATTTATCTGTCTCTCTACTTTCGAGAACTCTTAGGAGAAATCCAATAGTACTGCAAACCACTAATAGTGAGGAATTCAAGATAAGAATTTTTTTGAAAATGGTTCCACTTCAACTAAAACGTGAAAGTGTTTACTTATCATGTAGTATATTCGTTTACAAGATCTGGTTAGTATTAATAGGTAAATACTTCAACTGTAGATCAGGAAACCCAAAACTATAATCCTAATACCAAATTATCATCTATCCTCTGGAGCGTTTTTCAACTGAACAAGATAACAACTGAACAAGATAACGTTCCTGTTTGAATTTCACTGAGAATATATGCAACTGTGCATAAACAAACATGAGGAACCCAATCCACCGCCCTATGCCTCCGAATAAAATATTTCTGGTATGGTGTCAGCCGTTGTTCCTGAGAGATTTTGTTCTTCTAGGGAGGTGGGAAGAGCGCCTTTCTTTCTGCTTAGAGACAACAATGTTGCCTGCTCCGCCTCAGCTTTTAAGAGAGCGGAGCCGAGAAGAAATGGCGCCCTTTCTCGGGCAGCCCAGCAACAACAGAAACCGGCGAAAGGGTCAGCCGAGACTGTCGCTTGGCAGAAAACTAACATTTATTTATCTAACTGTGACACTCCAATTGAAGTTGATTTATCAGCTAAAGAGGACGAGCGAGGCTCCACTGTATTTCCTCTTGAGGGTCTCTTCTGTGGAAGGATGATGGGGAAAACCGGGATGGGTATCTTACCAAACCGATCTGACCCAAACATTTCGAATTCGGTCGGGGGGGGGGGGCGGGGACTTTCGACCTATTTGTACCGCTAACGGCTTTTTCTGGGAGCGTCCCGCGAGGGGGGGAAACAACAACACGCACCATCAAAGCGCCTTTCACCCTGCAAGGCAAACGCAACTCCGCTCCATGCAACGGAGCCCAAGATGGAGACTGTGAGCGAGCAAGATGAAAGGGCCGTTTTTGCCTCAGAAAGGGTGCCGTTCTTCGCCCGGTACTTCCTTTCTAGGACGGCGAAAGGACAACTGAACAAACCTGGTCCAGAAAGGGGCAAGCGAAAAACCAAGCTGCGTTTAGTCAAAGCAGCCGGGTTCCCAATCACTTATTCCCCCCCTTCCTTGGCGTTTTTTTTTTCAACCCGGCGCCGCCCGGATACATTGAAGTGGCTACAGTAACTCCGAAGAACCCCCTCGAGGGCAGCGAGATCACGTGGGCGATATCAATGTACCAAGAAAGCGCGCACCAGTTGGGGAAAAGCTATCCAATACGGATACGCGCATTCTCAACTAGCGAGGGAAAGGGAAGCGCAGATAAGCCGGTTAGAGGAGAAAGAAACACGGCTACGCCGCTCAGCCCCGCCTTCCCTCTCGAGCCCAGCGTTCTTCGGTCCGAGACCGCGCAACGAGCTGAGCAAGAGGAAGCGCGCGCGCACGCGCGCGCACACACATATACACACGCCTCCTCCAAGCGGCCGATCTCGTGCTTGGCGGTTCGGGCCGTTCTTTTTACTACCCACTTCGCCACAAACCACTCGATGGTTTGAGGCGGCGCAACGAGGTTGACGGACAGCCTCGCGCACCAAGCGCGTGGTGTGGAATTTTCCTCCTAGATTCTACCGTTGCTCTGTATCGTGGCGCTCCCCCCTCCTCTTTTTTCCCCAGGTAGTTAATGACACGAAACGCCTCAGCCGCTTCCTATTCCCGCCGGCACAACTTGTGAAATACCGCACTGTATAAGTAGCTCGTATCAAAAACGTAAATTTGAAAATAATTCCTCCTCCTCTTCCTCTCCCCCGTTTCCTTGCCGCCGAGCCCGCCTTCCTCTCTCACGTGGCCTAGTTTCCTCTGACCTGCTCCTCCCACCCTCTTCCTCTCGACTCCATATTGAGGCTGTAGGAGGCAAAATCCAGTCACAAAATGGAGGTAAACGATGCTCGGCGTCGCGCGGGAACAGCGGCGGGCAATGGACTCTGGCAGCAGCGGACCCCAGAGATGGCTAGGCGCGGCAGACGAAGCAACGAGCAGGGAGGCTAGGCGGGAGTGGGGTGGGCTCTTGACCGGCTCGAACTGGCCCGGTTCTTTGCTTCCCCCCCCCACACACACCAGCTTAGCCACACGACGTCTCCGAAATGGCGCAACTGGGTGGAGTGGGGGGGAGTGAAGGAGGAGTAAGGCCTGGAGCGGGAAAGGAGGCTGCTTCGGCCGCCATTGTGACCCCCGCGCGGGGGGAAAGAGGTTGAAATCCAGCGAGAGCGGCCGCAGTGGGGGCGGGGGGGGAGTAATCGTCAGCGTGGCCCATTAGGTAAATCCCAGGCAGCCGGCCCAGTTTCCTTGGAAGGGACGAGAAGGTTAACGGAGGATAACAACGCGCGCAGTAGAGACGCGCACACACACATCCTGCCGCCGACTCGCAACGGTGCAGGGTTTGGTTTAAACCTTTAGGAAAACGCTCCTTTTTTTTCTTCGTGTGTGTTGTATTTTGCAATCCCCTCAGCAAATGCCATTGAGTAGGATCCCCAAATATGAATTGTTGAACCTGTTCGTTGAGAAATAGTGCTAAATATTGCAGAGTTAAGTTTTCTTGTCTGTGACGTCTGCCACCCCCCCCCCCCACCGGAGTGATATTGTATGTACGTCGCCAGTCCACCGCAAAAACTGCTACGGTTAATTTTCTGTTTAAGCAGTCCTCTGTCAGGATTTGAATGATTTCGATATGCAAGCCATTTGGAGTTTTTGATAGTTCTTAAAAGTGGTGCTGGATCATTTAATGTTTCTATTTGGAATCAGTATCTTTTTTTCTCCTCCTTGAAGCTATGAGTATGAATTTTGCTGGTACAGATAACCACCATATCTTCTACTCAGGTTTAATGAATCTTTAGATTCTTGAATGTCTGGTATCCAAACCTAAGTGAAGTAATTACATTAAAGTGAATAATCCTGTTATGTCTTTTGAGTACTCTTCACACTTGTAAGTACCACAGGATTAGTGTTCTGTAATTAAATCCTGCTCTTTTTGAATCCAGGTGTGACATAAATCAGTAAACTGTGTATATAATAAGACTGAACAGTGTGAAGTAGATTAACTTTCTAGACCCTTTATTTCTGAATTGTTTAATTTATCCTCATATCATAGGCACAATTTTAAAAGTTTTTTTTGCCTCTGCCACATAAATTGCCAAAATATATTCAATTTTTAGAAAACCATTAACCTATGCACATCTAAGTTGCAGAAGGAACAGACAGCTGTGGATATGTCACCAACTTATTTGGAAAAATGTGTCATACAGTTGAATTCCAAGTAGCCTGAAGTATATGTGATTGAACGTAAAATTTCATTGGGGGGGATTATAATTTGGAGCATAAAATGCAGAAATTGTGTTTTGATTGTCAAATGATTCAACTAGAGAACTTTTTATTGTTCAACAGGAATTCAAGGTCATAAGATGACTTTAGTATTATATTTTTAACACTAAAGTTCAGTGATCCTAAGGTTCTAGCTGCTTCTTTCTTGCTGAAATCAGCTCTGTGGGACTGCTGGGGCTTGCTATTGTGTGTGGTTTCTAGGCTTGCATTCTCTATCTTTGCTTTTCAAAATTGTAATTTGAGAACATGTGTCAGCAGCAGATGCTTCTGTGTCACCTATAGTTTTGAAAGAAAAAATAGGGCCTTGTATTTTTTGTTTGGTTTTTCTTTTTTCTGGCCTTGTAGAAGGGAGAGTTTCTTATTTGTATTAGTAGAAAAGCCCACAGTTTTAAAATCGCATCTACCCATTTTTAAGTGGGCAGGTATAATGTGAAGGCAAAACTGATGCAAAGATTGTCCAAGTAACGTCCCATTTTAAACTTTTTATTTCAAATGCATATCAGAATCTTAGCAAGAAAAGAGATAAAAGAAAGTATACGAAAGTATATTGAAACCCAAGAATATTTTTAATTGGAGAGGGTGGTTTTTTTAATGATAATCTATACCAGCCTCAACTGTACTTGTAATTCAATTACTTCAGGATTGTAAGCTGAATGCAATTTTATCAATTTTAGATTCAACTCTCAAATCTATAGTCTTGGAATAATGTGTTGAATGTACAGTTTTATAACCCTTCCCAGTTAATAGAAATAACTGATGGACATCAAAACATTCAAACTTGGTTAAAAGAATGATATGAGGTAGGACAGCTCTATGAAATGCCAGAAAAAATGCTCAAACCTCTGAAGACAAGAAGTTCCAAAGGACAGAGATTGTAACAAAGAGGACTTGCCATCTTGACTTTTTCTCAGTGGTAATGCAGTGGTTAGAATGCAGTATTACAGGCTAATTCTGCTGACTGCCAGCAGTTCAAGTCTCACCAGGCTTAAGGTTGACTCAGCCTTCCAATGTTGATAACATGAGAAGCCAGATTGTTGAGGGCATATGGTGACTCCAAAAACCATTTTGAGAGGGCTGTAAAGCACAGTGAAGTGGTATATAAGTCTCACTTCACATTGTAGAGTGAAGGCTTTTTTTTAAAAGATATTCTTACCCAACAGTTAAGTTCACCTCTCAAGGCAGTACCTAATAACTTGGTGGAGTAGAAGTACTGTTTTTAATTGTGAAACATATTTAATAATTTTGGCCATAGTGAAATACTAGTGCCCAATTAACAAGCTGCATTTAAATGGTGCATTTTTAATTAATATATATCTGAGCAAAGTATTGAGTACTTACATGCACAAGCTTGATTTAAGACATTCTGAAGGAAAACAAGCCTGTTTTCCAAATGCTCAAGATAGTAGGTTTCAAAGCATTGCTATAGCAAAAGACTTAAAGTATTAATAACCCCTCCCAGATCTAAAGATTTAGAATAGCACAGTCAAGAGGACTAGCCATGGAATAGGGTGTTTATAAACTGAGTACATTGGAGATGGTCTTGATTCTCTCTCCCCTGCTGGGATTTGCTTCTTTAGTCTTTATGATGAATGCAAATAAATATAATATCTATTTACAAACAATTTTAGTCTATTATTACTGCATAGTTTTGAATACAGTTTAATTGGCTAGCAGTTCATTTTGCTATCCTTATAGCATATCATGATGAACATGCTTGTTTTTTCAATTAATACTCTGTTTTTATTTAAAAAATACATTACATGAGTTGATAATAGAAACCCATCCTTTTTTACTTTTTTACTTATTCTCTCATACAATAACATTATTTAAGCTAAAGAGGCTCCAATATATTGTCCATTGAAAATTAGGGCCCCTTTATTTAGTATGAGAGTGAGGAGAAAACTCACAGGAACTCCTACTACTTGTTACCTAGGTTAAAAGGAGCAACTGAGTCAGAACACACTCCCAAAATGGCGTGTAAAGAGGAGAGAGAGGATGAAGATTACAAGAGAAGGGGAAGAAGATCCTCACAGGTTGAATATTTTTATGATTTTAGCGTTTTTACTTGAGTTAACTCCAGTCAGTTTTTGCTTGCTGCTGCTTTGATCAGTCTGTGGCTCAGATTTCACATTGCACTACTCTGTTCTGCTTTGCTTTTGAAAATACATTATTCTTTTCCCCAGTATAAAGGTTTACAGTAAGTGCACTATTATATGCATAATTCTATAAATTTATGTTATTGTAAAGGGAATAATTTGAAAACTAATATCTAAATAAATCTTAAGATTGTAGTTAAATTATTAAAGTCCAGAAACAGACAATTATTGTTGGTTCTGTCTGCTTGAATGGACATGTCTAATTGACTAAAATTTATATTGTATTGAGGAGTTAACTACAGGTAGTCCCCAACTTACACCAGTTCATTTAGTGAACATTCAAAACTACAAAGACACTGAAAAAGTAACCACCATTTTCATAATTAATGCTTGTTGCAGCATCCTCATGGCCATGTGATCAAAATTCAGATGCTAGGCAAATTGACTCATATTTATGATAGTGCTGTGTTGTGGGATCTACTGTTGCATCAGTATTGTTCCATAAAAACTAGAACATTGAGAATTAAAAATTCACATTCTCTAAAAAAAGAATATTGTATCTGTTTCATATAGTAAAAAACGGAATCCAGATTCTGGATCACTGAAAACTAGGTAAAATAGAGCTATGAATTGATAGAGCTTCGCTTGAATAAATACCTGAATCTTTGGATTGTGTAATATTTACATGTGTTCAGCAATTAAACTGTTTTTGAGAAGTATAGCCATCTGTTGAAAATTAACTATAGAAATTGTAATTATTAACTACTTAAGCAAATAACCTTCAACATATTAAAAGTAATCAATATATGCTTTAAATAATAGAACTTCAAACTCCTATAAATGAAATTTCCTCTTTGTATTCATTGCGATTTCTAACTTATAAGGAACTGCAAGAGCTTGCTACTGTCCATAGACAGATAGCTTGTATAATCTGCATAAATGTATCTTAAGGGATTAGGGAGAATTAGAATGATAAAGTGGTAGTTCTTGAAAAAATTGTAACAGTCCAGACTTATTTTTAGTTTATTTAGTGAAACCTTTATTTCCTCTGTAGTGTTGAATTGAATAGAGATTATAGAAACATAGTAAACTGGCAGAAAAAGACCTAGTGGTCCATGTTCTTTTCCATCTCTAAGAAAGACATTGTTGGGGTTAGCAATTTGGTAAGGAAAGGCTTTAGAATTAAGAGTTATGGAGACTTTACTGCTTTACAATAGGTGATATGTTCTTTTTCTTTTGTTAGGGAAAGATTAAAATGTACAAGCTGTATTCCACTCATTATAAATACAGCTATCCAAAGGGGAAGTGTCAACTAACTTTTTTGTCAGTATAGCCATTGTTTACAATTTTCATTTGAAAACACCATAGAGATCAAAGTAAACATTTCAGGCCAATCACAATTTGATATTTAGTTTACATTATTCAGGTACAAATCAAAACTCCCTTGAAGTCAGCTGTTGCTATAAAATTCAAATAGTTTTACAACTCAAATGCAGGCTTTCCCCCCTGTTCTGTGTGCCTTTATCAATATTAGACACACCCTACTTGATTCACTGACAAAATGACTCACTTAAATAATTTCCTCCTTCATTTGCAATCTTGGAATTTGAAGTAATGATTTTAGTCTTTTAAAACATATTGTTTCTGAGGCAGAAAAATGGTGATGTGTTTGTTCTGAGAATCACCAATTAATCTGATTAATTCAAAAAATGTATAACTTCTAATAAATGCAAATTAAACTTAATGATACCAAATTTATGTTTCTTTTGGTGAATTGTTTCAAATGAAGAATTGCTAAACAGGGAAGTGACAATGTTAATATGAAAAATAGAAGGTTTTTAAGTCATTCCCATTTCCTGGATTTATCAGTTTGTAACTAGTGATACGTTGGGAAAGAAAATGTATTGAACTCTGCACACATTCTCCTCAAATTCTGTTGTTCCATTCTGCCCACATGAGACTGTTTTCAGGGAGAAGGATCCATAACTGTTCACCTGCTCTGAATTCTATTAGATCCAGAAGTCTGGATAGAGGAAACAAGATTTTCAAATTGAGAGACTAGACTAGGAAATTCCTGAACAGCAGCAAGGAGAGAGAATAATCTGGACTCTTTACTGTTTTCTAGTGAGATCTAGAAAGGACGACCAGATTCTTTAAACACTCGACCTAGTTCCTTTTGGCAGCCTGGCACTGGCTAGTTGCCCTCAAATAAAAGAATGTGTAACTTCTGTCTCTTAGATTCCAGCCTCGTAGATAGGTAGGTAGGCAGGCAGGCAGGCTTGACATGTCAAAAAGTCAGAAAATGTTTCTCTGCTGACATGGTCTCCACCCATGAAGAAAAGAAATAATTCTGTATCCTTTATCTAAGCTGCCCTGAACAGCCGCATTTGGCAGCATCGAGACTAAGCCTGAAGTACATAGAAGCCCAGGTCTTCAACCTTTGCACCACTGCTGCCATTTTAAAAAGCTGCCATTCTCTAAGAAGCCACAAGCCTTGGAGAATGTGTGATTGCCCCATGGCCCAGCACTCTCCAAGAATTGCCATGCACCATTTACTTTCAGGCATGCTTTCTTTCTGTTGACAGGCCTTTGCAGCCTATCCAAGGCTGCTCCAGGTTGCATAACACCTTGATTTGTGAAACAGCTTTATAGAATGCTCTTCCGCTGCCTCCAAAAACTGTTTGAAAGCATGCCTTGTTGTTCTCATCTGTTGGTGAACACTAGTGTGCCACCCAAAACAATCTAGCATGTCACCTTTGACATGCATGTCATAGGTTCTCCATCTTATCTAAGTACTGTAGTTTGCAGTTGGCATCAATCACTCGATTATAGACCAAGCAAAGGATGTGGAGCACAAATATTTCACTCTGCTCATGGGTTGTCTGGAAGCTCAAAATCATATAGCAATTGTGAAATTTTCTTTGGAATTATTTTTCCTGTGTTTCCCTTTCATCTTGCTTTCTGTCCTATCAGCCTATGTGGCAATTCCTGTTTTGGTTCTTCACGTCATCAGCAGGCAGATTACTAAGTGACTTGGGGAGAAGCAGAAAGTGAACAAATGGGTGCTGCGGGGAAGAAGTGAAGGCATGGCTATCACTCTTTTTCTTCCCTTGCAGAGTAGGCAGATACCACCTCCTCCACAGCATGGCTTGTGCAAATCTATCTGCTTTTCCCCACAATACCACTTTGTTCAACATTGGTTTCTCTGCAGTGGCACCAGCTACTTGATGTTGTAGGGGAGACTCAATGCTTGCACTGTGTGGGATAAGTGAGCTCTGCAGAAGAGAAGACTAAAAGGGGAGGGATGCCTGTGACTCAAAAGTCTGGGACAAATGCATACATTGAGTCAGGAATAAAAGCTGAAACAGCATCTGATGTGTGAGCCATTATGGGTTTTATGGAAGAACTCTGCAGGCCACAAATTTGAAATTCCTGGATTAGTATGACTAGACCCCAATAGCTTTTAACTTTGTTAAAATATTTTGAATAAAATAATAAGAACTTTGGGGAAGAACACCTGGAATCATGCTAAATTTTGTTTAAAAAGATCATTAAAATTTTCTAAATATGGTTCTTTAATTATATCTAGATAGAATGTAATGAAATTCTAACAGTAATAGCCCTTTGCATGGAAATGTTTTTTTATAAATAGGGCTATTGGCAATTTTACTGTGATTCTATTTCTACTTTTCA